>NC_136734.1:38212805-38320305 GCF_936440315.1 Barbus barbus
GCTAAAAGAAAAGAGGAAGTCAATTAGAGCTCTAGCAAAAACAAAGGGCATGGAGAAATCAAGAGTTTGGAAACCACCAGCAACAACGACCTGATCGGCTGAGAAAACAACAGGAGCTGATGACAGACAAATCATAAAAGCTGTGAAAATGAATCCTAAAAGATTTGTCTGTAAAATCACCAACAACTTCCAGAAAGCTGGGGTGATGCTCTGACAATCTACTGTCCTCAGGAGACTTTGACACAGAATTACAGATGCTACACAGCAAGATGCAAACCTCTGACCAGCACCAAACATAGAAAGGCAAGATTAGAGTTTGCAAAAAAGCACAAAGGTGAGGCAGAAGAGTTTTGTAACTGTGTTTATGGACCGATGAGACAAAGATGAACCTTTATCTAAGTGAAGCAAAAATGTGGAGAAAAAAAGGGAACTGCAATGATCCCAAACAGCCTCATCTGTAAAGCATAGTGGAGGTGGTGTCATGGCATGGGCATGCATGGCTGTCTCTGGAACAGGCTCTCTCAACTTTACTGATGACTTAATGTATGATGACAGTAGCAGAATGAATTTGGAAGGGAACAAAACCATCTTGCCTACCAATATTCAAGAAGATGCCACCAGATTCATTGGGAAGTGCTTCATATTGCATCAGGACAATGACCCAAAACACCCTGCCAGTTCAGTCAAGGAATTTAGACCAAGAGTCCAAGAGTCTGGTGATGTCTATGGGTCACAGACTCACTGCTGGGATTGTGTGCAAGGGATCTGCAACTAAATAATAGCTTTTAATCTTTTATATCTGCCTTATGTTCAACTGTCCCAATACTTATGCTCACATCAATCAGTGGGATGAACTCTGAAAGTGCTGTTCTTTTTATTTGGTAAAACATGTATGTGTTGAAACGACTAATAATAAAATGTGACATCCTGTAGTTTTGTCTCATATTCATCTTTTAATTATATTTGCAAATGTCTTGACTCCACAGCCAACAGAGCAATTTTGTCTTTACTGTTTATACTTATGGAGCCTGAGGGCACTGTAAGTAAAACATATATAAAATTGTATAAATATTTTGATTTGTAAAATCAAATTGAGAGAAAATTAAATGTAACAAAAGACCATTCTAGTGATCATTTTTGATTAAACATTGATTTTTAAAAAATAATCTTATGGAAAGTTGTGGGACATATCATGTCCAGTGTCTCAAGCATCAGTGTCATTCGTTATTGTCTCTGCAGATTAAAGACGACGCTATTAAAACCAGCAGTGAAAGCAGTGATGGAAAGGATCCAAACCCCTGGATTGGAGTGGTACCTGTCCAGATGGAGGAAGGCACAGTTTCCAGTAACCGCAACCAGGAGTCGTTTGCTGCCTCTGTGGTCAATAAGGTATTCAACATATTGACTTAAACACAAGATGACTAGGTAGTGTTGATCAAACTGACAGATCTTTCCTCCATAGATGAAGCGTGCTCTTGTTTTGGGTGCATCTGCTCTGATCATCCTGGCTTTAAACCAGAATACTGTTCGAGAGGTGAGAGCTTTGCTGTTCTGATCCATAACCTTTAGTTGATTTCATAATGGTTATTCAATAAGTATAAGAATTAAGAAAAAACTGTTCTTCCTCTGTAGATGGATCTCTCTCAGGTCCTCTCAAAGCCAATCATTATCATTCAGACATCAGAAAATGTCACTAAGCTCATTGGAGCACTCCTCAGGTAATCCTCAGTCATTAAATTACCGATTTTCCTCTGAATAAACAATATTCTCAATTTAGGAATGTATCTTATTTGCACTTTTATTCAATCAGGGGCCTTCATGCAACAGCAAAAATCACTTACAAGTCTTTTCTACAGGACAGTCTGGTAAGATTTTACTCCTGCGTAGCCTAGTTTCATGCCTGTCGTGGTTCATTAGTGTAGGAGTGTGATATTTCTAAATGTTGTGTCAAAGGGGGCCACCTTGACCCTGTGGTCCAGCTGTGGCCGTTCGAGAGGAGGGTTGTACGGGGAATGGCAAGGGGTCATCTGCACCGGGGAGACCAACTCTCAGGTCCAGGTATGAGTGTTATGAAGACATCTCTTGTTATCCAGGGTTACAGCTCAAAATATGTCAGCACTGTCATGTAATCATCTTCTGTTTCTAAAAGGGATAGTTGACCCAAAAAAGAAAAATGTTATCATTTACAGGTTTGGAATGACATGAGGGTGAGTAAATGATAACACAATTTTCATTTCTGGGTAACTATCCCTTTAATGCTCCATGTAATTTGTCTAGAAATTAATCATCAATCAGCAAAGAGAATTTCTCTTCTTTTTAATTTCCTTTTTGTCCATGTGTCCAGAAATATCTCCAGCAGCTCTGGAACACTGTCGTTCTGGTGGCCCTGGTCCTCTCCACAGGGGTCATAGTTCATGCACGCTGGCAGTACCAGGACAACCAGTTTAATGATGATTTAGAGGTGAACACTGCTTTTGTGACAGATTGGGTGTGAAGTTAGAAACATTTTCAAAAGTTCATGACACTAATGTTACTAACTGTGAGGAAAGAAGCAAGTGGAGACTGGAAGGAAATGAGACTGAAGTCATAAACACACTACCGTTCAAGAGTCAGTAAGATTTTTTTAGAAGTTTTATTCTGTAAGAATGCACTAAATTGATCAAAAGTGACATTTATAATGTCACAAAAAAAAAATTCTGTTCATTAAAGAATCCTGAAAAAATTGAACCATTGATTCCACAATAATATTACAGCAGCACAACTGTTTTCACACTAATAATAATAATAATAATAATAATAAGTGTTTCTTAGGCACCAATTCAGCATATTGGCATGATTTCTGAAGGATCATGTGGCACTGAAAACTGGAGTAATGATGCTAAAAATGTAGCTTTGCCATCACATAAATAAATGTTAAAACAGTTATTTTAAATTGTAATAATATTTTAGACTATTACTGTTTTTACTGCATTTTTTATCAAATAAATGCAGTCATGGTGAGCATAAGAGACATGCTCTTAATGACCCCAAACTTGTTGAGTGGTAGTCTATACACTGTACTTAGTTTGTAATATAAATAAAATTAGAAATAAACTCTTTGTCTTACAGTCAGACCTAAAGCAAGACATTTTAAAGAGATTATCAGCACTGAAGACGAGGATATACCGGCAACCCAAAGTGAGATGTGACCCAACACAAACTCAACCGGTGGAGATGGACAGTTGTGCAGTTTGTCTGGAGCAATACAACAACAACCAGGTGACAGATCCTCTGCACGTTCTTATTCTTTTGCTCGGTAGAGTTATTATTCTTTCATAAAGCGATGCAGTTTAATCACTGCTCTTTTTGCGTGTGTTTTAGTGTCTGAGGGTGTTACCGTGCCTCCATGAATTCCACAGAGATTGTGTGGATCCCTGGCTACTCCTTCAGCAGACCTGTCCTCTCTGCAAACGTAGCGTGCTTGGTGAGAAAGACAGAAATATTTGTTTTACCATTTTTGCTTACTCATCTACATTTATTTTGTTTTGCTCTGTGCAGTGTCAATCAATAGTTGGCCAGCATCACTGTAAGTTTTCCTGCTCTTGTTCTGTTTCTCCCAGGTAATTTTTATTGAGCTGGACCAGGAAGGATTTTGAATTGAATTGGATTGATTCTTCTGATTCAGACTTTTCATGGCAACTAAACCCCTCCACTGTACTTTAAGGTCAGAATATCTCCATTTGACCTCTCCAAAGACTATAAACCTTGAGTTCTTTCAAGAGACCCCAAGATTCAGGACTAGTTCCTGATCTACATTCAAACCACTTGAGAAGTTTCTTGAAGGTAGGTCCTTATACATGGGATCAGTTCTTTTACGCACATTACTACATTTCTTGAACCGGCTCAGCAATTCACAGATACACGGATTGTGAAGTCATATGCACAGCAAAAAACAAAAGTAATATTTCAAATCTCTTTAAATTAAGGAAGAATCATACACCCTCAAGTACAATATCACTCAACCTTTTCCTCTTGATATGAGACCAGGGCTGGTGCCTAACCTGGCCCTTTTCCATCCTATTTCACCCAAAAAAGATGCCGTTCTTAACTAGAGTTGGTTTTGACCTTGAAGTTGTGATCTTGACATCTTTTGAGAACATATAAAATGTTTCTGTACCTTTAAGAAGAAACATTATCATTGTTTGTTTGTGAAAAGGTTGTGTGGTACAGAGCCCCACATGACATAGTAGTACCATTGGAAGTTACGCCATTGTTTGGTTTTGTCAGCTAAGCCTCCAGCTCCAGTACTAGCACTAATTTGGTGGAAAACGAGGCATGTTAATCAAGTCTGTTACTTTAAACTATTAGAGCGACTTTTACTGTTACTGTTGTTACTATTAAAGAGCATTTACAGGGACCGTAAGTACATTTACATGCATTTTAGAAGTTTCTCTTCAGTTTAGTTTTGAAATGTCATGTAAATGCTTCATTCTAGTCAGGTTTTTGAGTAGTTTGATTAATGAACCTATGCTACCGTTCAAAAGTTTGGGGTTGGTTTAATAAGAAATGAATACTTTTATTCAGCAAAGATGCAGTATATTGATCAAAAACTTAATATAAACATAATTGAATCCTCAAAAATGTATCATATTATACATCATTTTATGTAGCACAGCTGTTTTGAAAGTTGATTTCTGAAGAACCATGCAACATCGAAGACTGGAGTAACGGCTACTAAAAATGCAGCGCTGCCATCACATGAAAAAAATCTATTTTAAAATAGAAAACATTTCTTTTAAAATAATTTTTGTAATACTGTTTTGCAATATTTCTTCCAAAAACAATCATAAAATGATCAAGCAATTGTAGCTCCGTTACAAAAGATGTGGTCCTAATCCTTTTTAATTTTCAATTACACATTGTGTCATGAATACTGGAACGGAAGACTGTAGCTCGTCTATGCAAAAACCTGCTGTAGCTTCATTATAACTGTGCTGTGCATGTAAATGTACTTAATGATAGAATATAGGAATATGGAATCTCAAGACAGCCAATCAGAGCATCTCATTAAATTTAAATCTTGATCTGTGCTTATGCCAGATTTCCCCTCATGTCTCACGCTTTAGTCATGATACATGAGCTTGGATCTTGACTCCACGCTATCTCAGGAGGGCATCTGCCAGACATGTAGACAACCATTACGTCAAATCACATTTAAACACTCACACAAAGAGGAACAATATAGAAACACATTCTTAAGAACAGTATTTATTCGTCTCTTATCTTACAAAGGCTTGTTTTATTTCAAAAGCATTCTTAAATATGCTTTCTATTACTAAATGCTTTGAATTTATCCTAGTAAGTAGAAATATGTTACTCTACATGGCAAGAGAACATTGCCTGTTCAAAGTCTGAATGACGAATGCTCACAGCACAAAATGACTCGTGTGTTGAATTCAGACTCTACAACCTCAAATGGGGAGGTTTCTTAGAAGACTGCTCTGAGGTCAAGTCTTAATCGCTTTTTAAACCTTTAAAGAACTGGAACAAGATCTGCATTGTTGCTTCGATAGTGTAACATACCACATCTTTTGTTAAGTTCATTCTCAAATTTATTTTAGATGCTACATTCTCAAACCTGATGTTCCTTTATTTATTTATTTATTGAACTTTCTTTAACAGTGCAATAACTGTTTGTACCTCAACTCTGTTCAATAAACTCATGTGTTACAGGGCAAACGACATGACTCCTTTGCCTTACTCCTTTGTTTTCTTGTTATACATTATTCTGACTATCACTGGCAAAAAGAACATAAAAAAAAAAAAGATGATTATCTTGATCCCTTATAAACAGACATCCTACTTCAAACTCCAACTCAGCCTGTCGATTCATACTTCAGAAAATAAACTCACTGAGAACTCATTTTCAATTTGAAAGGATGACAGGTCTATGTAATAGACCAGAGTGTCATCTCGATTCGTGTCGATCTTCTTTAAATGAGGAGCTGCATTTAGCTGCAAGAACTCTGCACTGTGCTGTTATCCATGTAAAAGTCTTAGGAAGGGATCATGCCCTTGTTCCTTTTCCTGTCAGCCATCGTTCTGCGATTGTGATTGGCTCCTCTGCTCTTATTCGCTTCTTTTCTGCGACGGTCCAAAACGGTCTCCTGCATCTGGCCCCGTCCCTTTGGCCCACCTACCACTTGACTTGCTGGTGGTGGTCTGTAGCTATCAGAACAGACAAGTAAAATCAATTAATGACTGACTGATCCATGTTTTAGATTAGTTAGATAATAACCAGTGCACATGTGCTGTGTAGCTATATTCCAGTCATGGTTACCCTTTCCTGCTTTGCATAGCAGCTCTCCTGGCCTCAGCTCTCTCTCTGAGGACCGCTGGGTCCTGGACGAAGTGATCCTTCTTCACAGCATCATTCTGATCAAAACAGCACAAGAAAAGACCATGGTAAATAAACAGAAATATGCATAATGTGAGAAACTAAAACTGTAACTTATTTCAAATCAGTCGAATTTCTATTAACAGGGAAAAGAGAAAAAAGTCAGATACTGAAATGTGATCTATAACAACAACAACAAAAAAGTCTAGCATAAGGGACGAAAATGTATTTAAAATAAAGAAAGTGATTTAGTCAAACCTTGTCCTCTTCCTCCACATCTTCGTCATCCTCCTGAGCCCGTTTGCCTGTTCTGAGAACTTGTGGGGTAGTAAACGGCCTAAAGGAAAAACATTTAAATGTTAACTTGCAGTAATAATCATAATTATCATGTCTATAAAAATACAAATATTTATGACTGTATTCTTCATCTTCAAACATTAAAATATCAAGGTTTTATTTTGAAGGAAAGCCGATAATCCATATTGCGATTTTGGTTTAATTTGGATTGTACCGTGTAGTCCTAATATAAATCCACTATTTGCAATGCATTTGTCATCTCAAAAATGGTCTTTGAAAACCCATTTTGATCAGCCACATTAGAGGGAGATGCAAGTTTGTGTACATCAGTCACAGCTCATACCTGCGGTTCAATAGTTCATCCTCTTCATCCGGATCATTGGCTCCTATTTGGTTGACATCATATGTGTCATCATATTCGTCATCATAATCATAAATGCCGAAAGCATTATCACGGTCTCCGGAGGGGTCATTTTCTATGGGAATCTCATCCACCACTATCTGGTAGGCTTGATATCTCTCTCTCTGCTCTTCTATGTGCTGCTTGTCATCGAGCGTGGCACGCACACTCTCCCCCTGTCTGAAAAATGCAGAGATATTCATTTGTAGTTGACACAAACCATCTTTCACAGCTTGAGCTGAATATTTCATAAGCCCACTTTCATGCGGTTCTGATGTCAGTTTACGCTGTACTTGTCAAAGACTATTTTCTCTTGACCAAGTGGACGCATTAAAATAATCAGACTAAATTTAGAGTAAAGTACTGCAGGGCAGGACAGGGTAACTTTAAGTGGGAAAAGCTGATACTGAATTCTAACTTGAGAAAGTTCTTGAGAAAGTTCTCACCTCCGGCCTTTCCAAATGCGGCTCATGTCCAGTCGGTCACGGTTGAACACGTCAAACTCGTCATCGTCAAACACATTTGATCTGGTGCTCAAAACTGAGGGAACCTCCTTCTTTGCCGACCTACAGGGAAACATCACAGGGCCAGTAAGCAACAATGAAGTGGGGCCTGTACCATGATGGTGGCTGAACAAACTCAGGGTTACAGGATTAGCTTTGAGTTGGCAAAACCAAACCAGTCCAATCCGGCTTTGTTAATGGTACCATGAAGCTGATCATCAACTTCCTCTGTCAACTCAGGCTTGATCCTGAGTTAATGGAGTATGTGCACATGAAAGTGTGACATCCAATCACATGCCTTGAAACTGTGATTCACTTCTCGCGGGAGGATCAGTGCGATTCACAACCAAAGATTAAGATTGAACAATACGAAGAATTTAAACACATTTACATGAGATGAAACGATTTATCCATGAAAGAGGGAAGCTAAAAAGAAAACATCTTGCCATATAAGTGCAAGTAAAAGTTGTGAAGTTAGTTTATAGAGTTGATAATATTTATAGGTATAAAACACTTCAAAATCTAAGCTCGTATGTAGTCGTGTTTAAAGCTATTGATTTTAAAACTGTTTGATCTCTCTAAACCAGAACATAACCTGCCCCGGAGCAGGTTGGCTGTGCAGTGTAAGTTACTATGGTGATAAACACCACTAAAAGCCAAGCCACTTTCATGGTACCTAAAACCCAGGATTGGTGCAAACTAAACTGACACTTACCTGGCTAGACTGCTAAACCGGCTTCATGGTACAGGCCCCTGAATTGAACCATAAATCCTAGACATTTCAGTTGGACTTTACCTGGCCATTGCCCTGTCCAGTTTGTCAAGAGAAGGAGACAGTTTATCTTCCAGGATGTTGTTAATGACAAGTTCAGAATTGTAGCCATACTCCTCCAAACATGCCAATATAAATCCCTCTCCCAAGTCCGGAAGCAGGTCTCGTATATGGGACAGCAGAGACTCTAGTTCTCCAGCACTGACTGTGCACACTGCCCCCTACAGAACCCGAAAAAATACCTTTATTTTACCAGGTAACATACTGTTGTAGATATTTTAGCAGTTAATGAACTTACATTGTCTACCTTACGGAGAACATCAGTCATAGCTTCCGCTCCTCTCAACTCCTCTCTGCCTCCCAACACTCCTTCCTTCTGGGAAGCTGCTGAATCTCTGCCAGTTTTGCTCTTGGCTCCTGCATTGTGATTGGCTGATGAGGGGAAGCTTCTCTTTTTCCCCGCACACTCCCAAGCAGACTCTACACCCTCCAACAGGTAAGATGTCCTGGTGTCGTCTCTGAGTGGACAGATCAAGGAGAATAGCAGAAAATCATAGAAAGGAGCTTAAAAATTTTAGAAAACAGGCATTATTCTGATTCTCTGTGACAAAGCGAGATTGAGATTTTGAAGTATAAGTGCTTTATGGTACTCTACTTGCACTACAGCATAGATTGACAGCATAAACATTGTTAATGCTGCAATATCCCCACTGGCATGGCAACTTTAATGAAATGAATGCTGTGCATATATGGTATGGGATATTGGTATTACAGGAAATGAGCATCAGTATTGGTATCAGTGCACCACTAATTATGAAGCATGTAGGAAAACAATTAGAAATTAGGACAGGTTATTTCTGGAATCATTGAGGTCATCTTCTCTAGCAGAAGCCTGAAAGATGGCAGACTGCTTCCCCTTTTATTCTGTTGCAAATCAGCATACAGGGTTCCATTGGACTACAGTAAAGGATACAAATGAGGGAAGGCCTGCTGAAGGAGACTGATGTCATCTACTATAGGGAACTGTTCATCATAATCTGCCAGGAATCTGAGAGATAAAGAGAGAAACATTGGCTGGGATAGAGTACATACATAACCATGACCTTGCTGAGAAATTTCGGCATTATTTACCTTTTCTCTTGAAGGAAAGCTGTGAAGTTCTGTAGAAGATCATCTACACAGGATGCCATGTTTTCAGTGCTGTGAAAATGAATGAAACATACGATTAAGAATATCTGCTATTCATTCTAATCTTTGTTTATCTAATGTGGTTTTAAAGCATGTCTTTTTTCCTCACCCCTCCAGTATGGGCTGTAAACACGTGTGTTGGAGCAGCAGGTGAACAATCTCTACCATTTTCTTTCTTGAATGGGATATTCGTCTCCACATGTCCTCCTGTAAACTGAGACAGATTGTATCTAGTTTAACCTTTCTGTATAAATATGTTTGTATGTTTGTAAGAGAACATGTCAGCCATTTGAACCTTTTATTGAAATTTCTCTTCTTCACTGCTTTCTCTAGGTCTGGAACTGACATCTCATAGAACGACGATAGTCTACATCG
Organism: Barbus barbus; assembly: GCF_936440315.1. Classification (NCBI taxonomy): domain Eukaryota; kingdom Metazoa; phylum Chordata; class Actinopteri; order Cypriniformes; family Cyprinidae; genus Barbus; species Barbus barbus. Next base: position 38,222,717 of record NC_136734.1, read on the forward strand.
AGAGATGCTTCATTCATTATTTTTGTATGAGCAATAACAGGTATGAAATTCTGCCCTTGAGGACACTGTGTGAATTATAGTTTGGATGGTGTGGATGTTTTTGTCACCTGTTAAGAAAGTTGTGTTGTTTGAAGGTAGAACAAGCCTCAGGGAAGATGTCCAGGAAAGAGTGGATAGTAGTGCAAGTGTCACACATGTACAACACTAAGTCTGCAAGCTCCTACGAGACATTATGCATATATAAACAAGGATTTTATATCCTTCTTTTAGGACACTGTGAATTAAAGCTGGTCAGTATGTGTAAAAAATTTAAGAGTTTCATTTTGGTTACCTCCTCTGGCATGGTCATGGAAGTTTGGCTTTTGTTTGCATTCAGTTTGAGGGGTTGACCAGTTCCTATGTCCTCTGACTGAATACCACACTTCTGTAATATCGTATCAAACACCTACAATGTACACACAGAGATTTTAGGAAGTTCAGCTGAATTTGAGGAATCAAAGCATATAGAAATGTCTCATGAGCACATGAACTACCAGGCTGATTGAAGGTATAGTCTCATTTAGGTCTCCATAATAACTGGGCTGTTGAGTAAAAATGTTCTCTGGAAAAAGAGTAAAGTATGACATTTTAGTTTTAAATATGGAAACCATTGTGAGTGGTTAAAAACACATCAGGTGGGTTCTTAAGATATGTATTTTTTTTTTTATTATATACATATACTATGATACAATATAATGTTGTGTACCGATCATTTTATGTAGCAGCTGGGAATTTCCTTTCCCAAACAGCACACACAGATCCAGAATTTTGGGAATGTCAAATAGGAAGTTGTTGTAAATAATCTCTGCAAACACTGCAGGAGTTATGAAGTTCTCCTGAGGAAAAAAAAAAACAGTTTTGAAAACCCATTTAATAACATATACCACCAGCCTACATTTACACTATTGATCAAAAGTTTGGGGTCAGTAATATTGTTCTGTTTGGAAATAATTATTGCTTTTATTCAGCATTAAATTGAACAAAAGTAACAGTAAAGACTTAAATAAAGGCTGTTTTTTAACCTTTTATTCGTCAAAAAAATCCCCAAAATATTAACCAGCACAACTGTTTTCAAGACTGCAAACAGTAAATGTTACTTGAGCACTAAATCAGCATATTTCTGAAATATATTAAGTCTGGGTGAGTATAGAAGACTTAAAAACATTAAAACATCTTACTGACCCCAAACTTTTGAATAGAAGTGTATCTACTGTAGGACTTATAGACTGTCCCAAACCACGCTGTACAATGATTATAAATCTTAAACAAATAATTCACAATATAATTTATGTAAAAAAGTTATTTCAGGAGTTTGTTTACCTTAGACTCTTTGTGCGTAGCCATCCTGAGGAAGACCATGAACACAGAGCGATGAATGTTCCTCTGCATGTCGGCCACAGCTGGACTAGACGAGAGACCAGATGTGTCCAAACCACGCGGAGCGTGTCTCAAATAAGAGTCCAAACATATCTGTAATGACTCATCAAATACCACCTTAAACAGAGAAAGAATAAAAAAAAATATGACATCTGCCTGGCCACATACTGTATTATATAATGTAAGGGTCCAAAAAGCCATACTGTATAATTTTTTTTATAACTTCACTTTACTCAAATCTCCATGAACAACTTTTATATTTTAGAGAGTCAAACCTGACACCAGAACTTGTCATGAGGTAAAGCCAGCAGCCACTCCAGATCCTCTGAGATGAACTGAGCATTCTCCAGAAACTCCTCCACCAGCGCCGCTGTGCCATCCTCAGGTGGGGGTTTATAGCTTAAGAAACATCTCTCTTCTTTACGGTCAGGGTGCTGATGGGAGGTGGCATCATCATTCACACAGCTCATAGAAGTACTGGACTATAGTGATGGACGGTTCAGGTCAACTCTAGATAATTATGCAGGAGAATCTTCACTCACCAGAGCTGGTAGGGTGCGTTCTTTGCCTTGTGGTCCAAAGGACTCAGTCACATGCAGTTCATCTAAAGGCACTTTTGCACAAGCCATTTCACCTGCACAGGTAAAAGACCTGCCGTGAGGAATATGGCCAAATGGAAATACCTTAGGATAATGACTTTATTTGACTGCTCTGCGGGTAAATCTGAATGAAATGACGGTTTAAGAGATTATTAGTTCTGGTTTGTTTACTAGTAGGTCTAGGTGTGTTGAGCTGCGACTATTTTGATTGACAGCTCGACTGTCTGTAGGGCCTCACTGACAAACTAACGTGTCAAGAGATCCACAAGCAGGTTGACAACACCAAGAACATATTTTGTCACGGTAGAGATGAGTTATTTCTACACAACAGTTAAGTTTAATTTGAGTTTTCTCTATTTGATTTTAGGCTCGTTACACAGTCTACAGTATTAGCGACCTGGCTAATGCTCCCCGTTTCAATGAGCTTAGCATAACACGATAAACAACAACAGCGGGTTTCATTATCAGCTAATGATTTTAGCAAAAAGCAGGCATCAATAAAAACAACACTATTTTGTTGTTACCGACAATGAGGTAAGTTAGAAACTAAGGAAATAAGTTAGCTTTCTTGCGTTTAAATGACAAACGGCATTGTTCGTCTTAACAACACAGAATAAAAATAGCGTTTATTAAAAATCAAATGATAAAAATGTCACCTTTTCACTGAATGATTCAACAGATGTTCTCCAGCTCAAGGAATCACATCATTCTGCAGGAACATCCGGTGTTCACGCGCTGACGGTGTGTCAAAATAAAAGTCTTTTTAAAATAAACAAATTACACAAGGAGAAGATATATAAGCGTGACGTTACCAAGAAAATCACGTGTTTATACGGGTGTCCCTGTTTTTATATATACATTGCACTTACACCTACTGTATTTAAGGCTGAATAACTGATAAATGAAATTAAGTTGAATCTTTGCATGTCACTAATTTTACCAATTTATACACAATATAAGAGTCTTTTTTTCTGTCTCCAAATTTTCCAATTTAGTTATTTCTTAATAGCACGAAAGAACACTGTACATTTATAATGCAAAAAAGCAGTATAACTAATGAGACATAAATTCCAGTTTTCATTATTTAAAGCTAATGTTGTGGTTTGTGAAATTACTGCATAATAGTTACAAGAAGTGCTTTAGTTACATTCACTTATTTATTTTCATTAGTTAATGTAACGCTGGTTTGTCCAGTTTTTGCCTGATTAACGATTAAATAAATGCGTAATATGAAGTAACATCAATAATAGGATACAAATAATTAAAGATGAGAAATGCATCAAGACAATCTGCGTTTATCGTTGTTAATTATTTTATTTATTGTATGCATGTTCTCATATTTTACATAATGTAGTCTGTTTAATATTTTTCTATACGATATGCTGACTGCCTGATATAAAACATAAAAAAAATCAAGACAATCTTGTTGTGGTAAACGGGATAATTCTCCAGATCTGCCACCAGAGGACACAAGATACCAGCATCACGCCACAAACCCACAAAACACATGGAAAGTTTAGTTTTGCATTGGGCACCGCTCACCAAACTTGATATTTGATTAATATGATTTTGATCAAGGTCTCCAGATGTTTCATATGCATCATTCATGAGGTGTGCATGCGTGTGATTTCTCCATCATTTCTCTGCTGCGCTTAAAGCTGGAGACAGATGGAGAGCGCGCGCGTGTCGCCTCCTCTAGGCTCCACCTTTCAAGCATCGCATGACCTCAGCAGCAGCGGCTGAACTGAGCTGGGTGGGATTTTCAGTCTCGTATTCCCGATCACGGTTTAACGGTGCATGTGACGAGCGAACAAGCGTTTAGCCGGCTGGCGCTGAAACAGGTTCGTGTTTGCGTGCATCTAACGATAGGGATCAAATAAACGAGGAATGTGGGATTTACAGAATGCCCAACAGCGTTGGAAAAAGATTTAAACCCACCAAATACATCCCGGTGTCCACTGCCGCCACTCTTCTGGTGGGATCCACTACTTTATTCTTCGTTTTCACGTAAGTTTGCGTTCACGCGCTATTTGGTGAAACGCTGGGAGAGATTGCAGCTGGTCACTGGACTAAGTTTCATGACAGCCGCAAGGCCATGAGCTATTTCTCTGATTTCTTCATTTAAACGTTTAGTCAGTTGATGTGCATTAAGTGTGCATTTTGAGGGTCTTTAAATGCTGAATGATATTGGTATTGAGATTGTATCTGTGAAATGAGTTCAGCTGGTTTTCTATAACACACTCCTTGATAGAGTAAGTTAGAGACTGAGCTGATCTGAAGCAAATACTAGTTCTCTTCATTCATTGCACTGGTTTTTAAATGTAATGTGCTTTTGAGGTTTTGGTATTCACGTGGTTTATGTAACAGAAAGATATGCATATGATTTTGTAGACATTGCTTAAATGTACAGAGTGCATTGATCTTTGCTTCAAATCTTTCTCCTATGCAAGGCTAAAGTCTTTGTAAAGTGTATTGATGGCCGGGCAGTTGCTTTAAGGCCGAAGCATTCATCAAGCATTGAGTGTGATAGAGCAGCTTGTGACAGGCTTTGATTTACTCTAGAAGTTGTTTGAAGATCAACATTAGGCTCAGTGTTTTGGATCACTTTAACAATGCTCTTTCAGATAACAGTTCAGAGTCTTTATTTCGTCATCTTGCAGGCATAAACCTGCTTGCTCTTGGTGTGTTTTGTAGAAAGAGCATCTTGCAGATGTGCTTTTTTATATATATATATACAATCATGGATTAGGTCAGTACATCAGAATTTCTTCTAAGCCTTTTTTGTACCATTTTAACACCTTTGTGTACCTGCTAGTTCATTTTGAATAGTTATGCAGTATGACAAGTCATTAAAATTTTTTTGTTTTAAATAAAAATGCTGTATAAAGTGCTGCAGCTGTGAGATTTCTCTAAAAGTGTTTTTCACTTTGAGTAAATCAAAGCCAGCAATAAATACAAATTGACGATATCTGAATGGTTTTTCTCTACAATGTAAATAACATATAGGGGGGGAGCATGAGCCCAGAGCAGATATTCTGGACTAATAGACTGTTTTGGAAATAGGGGTTGTTTTAATGTAGACCTTTACATGCTAAATTTCCTATGCAAATAATAGGAAACAGACTGGTTTTTGAGTTTCCTCTGGTAGCCATTGAGAAGGTGTATCTGTGTCTAGCCTCTGACCTCCAAAACCTCACTGCCATCTGTATTTAAAACAGCACTCAGGTGCAGCACCAATAATGTCAGTACCTAAGGCACACTTGTTCACTGACCGCTCGCTAGACAACGGTCAATAGACCTTCAAGGCAACAAAGGCCGTGTGATGACTTTCTCCTGAATGTGAGAAGTGATGGGGATCTGGGTGTTGTCAGGCATTTTTACACCGATCTTAACAAGGTTGTTCTCAGTTGGTTTTCCCATATGACCTCACTACATCAGTGCATTTATGTTGCGGACAGTGAGGGGACTTGTGACACAGTCTGTATGATCTTCCCATATATCATTTAAGATGTTTGTTAGTGGCTTTGCCACTTCCTAAGACATATTCATATCATAAGTTATTGAGATTTAATTTCTGACAATTTGCAAACAAAGGGAGCAAGTTTAGTCCCTCATTTTCGTAGAGAGTGAACTGCTCAAGTGTTCCTAAGAAAATGAGCCGTTAGAGTCAATCACTTGTAATTATGAACAAAACTGCTTTTGTGAGTCAAAAGATGAATTATGAAGTAGCAGTATTAAGGTCAATGCTGACAGATTTTTTGGAAATAGGATTCTGTCATTGTATGATGTTCAGTATTTGAGCTTTATAATGATTTTCACATTTATTCATCTTCAAATGAAGAAAAATGTCACCTTTGAGACTTTTTTTTAATGGTTTGTGTAGCAGTTTCACAACCAGTGAAAAGTAAACATATCAGTGTGATCTGTCAGATGGTGTCCCCTTTTTAATTTGTGTCTAACCTCTTTCTCTTGTTCCCTTAAGGGGGGCAGATTGGATTAACAGCGCTCTGTGTGCAGATGTTTAAATTTAAGGCCGTTAATGAAGTGCTCATCTCCATTTATATTTATCTTTATTCCCTGCTGTGCTTTCTTGTTAATGGGCCTGTAATGTTTTTATGCTGTTCTGTTAGATTTCACGATAAGCACTTGTTCTCTGTGTAAGTATGTGCACACAAAAATATATGAAGTCTTTTTGTGAATTCAGAGTTTTAATGTTCTGATGCAGAGTTAAGAAATGTGAAGGAGAGGAGGAATTTGATATATTAATTCAAGTGTCTGATAACACACACATACACTGCTTTTAAGCAAACTTTCAGGAAGAGAATAATATTTGGCTGATGAATTGCACATAATTCTGTCGATAATGAATCTGTCAGGCCGGGGACTGAAACAGAGCAGAACAGCATTTATTAGTGTATGCCATGCAGACGGAGTGATGGGCAAAACAGAAAGAGCATGAGGAAGGTGGTTTTAGGGGTGGAAGATGGAGATGTAGCCCACAGTCACAGAGAAGGTTTGGCAACCATATCTTTCTTCTGAGGAACATGTTTTGAAAAATTCAATAAGTTGTTCTTCAAAATATCTTCTGTGTGCTGCAAAAGAAAAAAGCATACAGTTATGGAACAAAATTATTATTATTATTATGTGTCCTAGCTGAAATTCTTTAAAATATCTTCTTTTTTTATTCTGCTGAACAGAAGGAAAGATTTAAGTGAGTAAATGATGAGAAAAGTTTCAAGACAGAAGTGCAGGTGAAAAGGTACATTAAACATTGTTGCCTTTGTTGGCATTGAAATATAATTCGCAATCAGTAGTCCTAAATCTCCTAAAACTCTTTCATCGCCACGCCCTCCTCATCAAATTCTCCAATGTTTGCAGCATTATTTACACGCATAGCGCGGATATGGATAAGCAAATTTGATTTCAATCTAGGTCATTTTTGTTTTTAGTTGAACAGTGCTGTGCTGCTGTCAGTGTTGATGAATCTCTAATTATATAAATGATTCAAATCAGGGACGGAGAATTCAGAAATAATTATCATAATCCCAATTTATTTTTATTTTAACCAATTGGGTGCAAGCAAGTTTCCCTTCATATGCACAGAAAGATGGAGAAAGCCTGAGCTCAGATCCATAACTGTTCATAAAGCTCTGAATACAGGCCATAAACTTTAATTATAACCATGAGCAGTTTGTGGATTTGGCTGCAGTCTTTCAAGTCTCGTTCATTTAAAATGATTTGTATTTCTTTTGTGTTCCCTAGAGGAAGCTGCGCAAGATGAAAGTTTTCATTGCTGTTATCTGCATATGCAGTGTCATTATCTGTGTACTGAATGGGGACAATTGCATTCAAATAAATAAGCAGATATCTTCAGGTATAAGTGTAAGCAAATTAAATGTGAATTACAGGGATAGCTGTTCAGTTCTGCATGGCTATTGAAGTTATTTAGCCTTTAGATCTGTGTCTTAGGTATTTGTATAGTGTTCAACTACTGCAAAACAAAAATTAAATCATATCCGTTCCTTTCAGAGCCCTGCAAGCTCACTAAAACAATCGAGACAGCTCTGACTCACTCTCACCCTATGTGGGACTCACATTAGAATGCATGTGGGAATCGAATTGTGGACGTCATAGCTCATGCATTCTTAGCTAGAGGCTACATGACAGTAATGAGATCAAATCTGTTTCCCCTGGTTAGTTGACATTAAGTAAAGTGGGTGCTCATGAATATTGATCCAGATGATGGTGTTAATTTGGTATAGGAAGATTGGCTGTGGCTTAAACTAGTCTGTGCACCCTCTGAGAAATACAATTATGCTCTGTTATCAGTTATAGCAATGCACAACCATACATTTCCTGCATAACATTTTGACACCTGCAGCTGTTGGCTCTCTGTCGAGAGATGGAGGATAGTTGAATATGTGCCTTTTTTGCTTTCCTGTACACTATCATTCAGATGTTTGGAGATGTTTTACGAATTTTCTTATTACACTTTAAAAACTGTGTTCTGATTTAGTTTAGTTGATTTAGTTGAATTGTTTTTCTAATGAAGCTGGCAGTTGCAAACTGTTGATTTTGTATGCGTGGCTAAACTGTTGGACCTGTTTTCATTGATTGCTGATGCAACTCTCAGACAATCTATCAGCAATGAACTATAATACACAGAAACATTATCTGTCTGTGTATTGATGATCCCGGGTTCAGATAATGGAGATGGATCAGCATGCTGTCTGTGATGCATTCTGAGTGGATCTAGTGGAGACTTGAGCTTTTCTTAATACAAAAATATTGGAGCTAAGAATGCAGCGACTGACCTCATATTCAAGTTTTCCATTGAGACATGCAATTATAATTTTACAAAACACTAGCATCTAATGGAGCAATGCTGCAAATTAAAGAAGAAATGCCCATTTAGTTATTGATTTATTTAAAGGAATAATTCACCCACATATGAAAATATGCTGAAAATGGTCTCATCCTCAGGCCATCCAAGATGTAGGTGAGTTTGTTTCTTCATCAGAAAAGATTTGGAGAAATTTAGCAATGCATCACTTGCTCACCAATGGATCCTCTGCAGTGAATGGGTGCCGTCAGAATGAGTCCAAACTGCTGATAAAAGCATCACAGCAATCCACACGACTCCAGTCAATCAATTAACATCTTGTCAAGTGAAAAGCTGCGTGTATTTAAGAAAACATTGTCCTCTCACATCAAAATCCAACATTTTGGACTGCTTTGTAAATGATTGATGCTTGATGTGTGAATATTTCTGTTAATTTTTCACTGGAGAAAGCAATATTATGGATAGAGGGCTTGTATTTTAACTGGGAAAACAGTTTAAAGTTAAAATTTTCTTTATGGATTTGTTTGTTACAAAACACAGAGGTTTTTGCTTCACGAAGCATTAGTTTTGATGGATTATTGTGAAGTTTTTATCTGTTTGGACTCTCATTCTGACGGCACCCATTCACTGCAGAGGATCCATTGGTGAGCAAGTGATGTAATGCTACATTTCTCTAGATTTGCTTAGATGAAGATACAAACTCAACTCAACTACGGCTTGGATGGCCTGAGGGTGAGTAAATATTCAGCAAATTTTCATATTTGGGTGAACTGTTCTTTTAAATGTTAACAGTCTCTATTGGTTAAACATTTAAAGTGTAAGCTTGTTTCTACAAGCACAGCAGGGTGTTGACATCTGCAACGTGCCACGGCAGAAGTGGCCGACACACATGTGTTATTGCACACTGTAAAGGAGCTTGAACTTTTCACTGTTTCTGCATTCCCATTGTAAAATAAACCAGCGGGATATTTATTAGGGTTATATCACGTCAGTTGTTAAGATTGCAAACTGCTCTCAAGCAGAGACAGCACAGGTCATTCAAGGTACTTTTGGGGGAGCCGTCAGCTGATCACGTGTACCTGTTTATAGTGAATTGATCAGTTTTGAATTTTCATGAACTTTAATTACACAAAGCTTCATTTCAAGACAGATACTGAAAGTAATGCTAACTGGTCAGATTCAGTGAGTTCATTCAGTCATTTGTCAGATTCAAACCAGGAACTGATTTGAGAAGATTTTGAGTTCCAGTACAAAAGTTCTTAAAAAGAATTTTAAACTTGTCTTAAAGCCCAAAATGTTTAATTTATTGGGTTGCTTCAAACATTACAATAGCTACATAACGCGTATTACTTATACTCTGGATGCACGAGTTACGAGTACTCTGAGATTGATCAGTGAGTCTTCATCATGAACCACCAGATAACACCAAAGTCTGTCATTTTTCTTTTTCAGAAAAACTTTTCAAGAATAGCAGTTCTTAGGTTTTTCCTAACATTTACTTAAGGTTTTCATAAATCCAGACCCAGAATGTGACTTACTTATACTGGTATGAGAGTGAATACTACATATGAAGAGTGTATTTTTCTGTTATTGTGTGGATAATTTGAAGGTAACAAAACGTATTTTTAAGATACCTAAGGCAAGTAACTCCCCAGATTGTTTGCTTCCTCGTAGTAGCGTTCCCTCATTAAAAGATGGAGAATCCCTGCTGTACACGCTTCTGAGACTCATAATGAACTTAATTGTCCTGCTGGGCTTTGGTTTGCCTCATCTGCCGCAGCAGATAGGTCTGTTTTTGGCCAGTACTTTCCATTCATTCAACAGCATAAATGAATTTCATGTGGTTCAGGGTTTTACACTCATCATGTAGACACGTCACTCAAATGAAACCAGGTGATTGCCCTGTTATTAAATACACAAAAGGCTCCTGACCCCACATGAGAGCTAAAAATACGGTCTTTCTGCCGCGCCTCTATTGGCTTTCGTAATCATAGCCTGCCTGGAAATCTTCTCTAAAACACAGAGGCTGTCTGTGCAGACCGGCTGGGGTAACTGGAGCTCTCGGTGTGTGTGTGTGTGTGTGTGTGTGTGTGTGAGGATGGATGTTACCTCTGAGGTGAAAAGGGCAGCAATGGAACAGGAGAAAAAGAGAGAGATGGCAGGCAGGGAGGGAGCTGAGTGAGTAGGGCTACTCCTTTTTCTCCATCCCCCTTTCCAACCATTCATCTGCCCACTGGCTGAAAAAGCCTCTGACAATTTTTTTTTTTTTTTACGAACATGTGGAACACATTTAACCACCTCAGCTGCGCCGACCCAAGCTGTCTCCACCCTCCTTTCTCTCACTCTTTTCCACCCATTCTGAATGCTCTTGCCTTTTACGCCTACTATTTGACTGCATTTGCAGTACTGCGTTCTTGTGTTTGATTAAAAAAGCAGTACGTCATAGTTTTTGCCCTTTGCAAAGCACTAATAAATCAGAAAATGGGGCATTGAGCTCTTGGGTTTTTGGGTTTTTACAAAACTCGCAATTTAAATACTTTGTCACTCTGTTTAAGATGGTGCAGTCAGTCAGATAAAGTCTTTTCAGATGAAGCCTGCTATTATGAACCCAGAAGATGAAGTATCCACGAGGAGACTGTCACTTCAGAGAGAAGGTGCTGTCAATCAAACTGTTGAAAGCATCTCAGACGTGCCACTGGTCTCTGGTGCTTTGATGTAGGAGATGGAAAGGCCAGCTTGGCCCCTATGGGTTTGTTATTTTATTTATATACAATATGCTATATCCGTGGTGGGCCACTATGTTTTTTTTTTTTTTCATAGGCTGAAACGGGCAGATTAAATATTTGAAATTAAATAGGCCTACATTTATTATCAAATTTACTAAAGCAAAAATTGAAGGACCGTAGTCTCAAAATAACCAAATTACTGCCATTTATTATTTAATAATATTTGCATGTAAATGTAAGGCAAGGCAAGTTTATTTATTATAGCACATTTCATACACAATGGTAATCCAAAGTGCTTTACATGAAAGAAAGTAAAATGGTCATAAATAATAATATTGATCACAGCAATAAAAATAAGGAGTTGGAAAAAAAAGAGAAAAAAAATTGTAATAAAAACAAGAAACTTGAAAACAAATATTTTCAAGCTTTGTTCAAACTCTTCCGCACTAAGTGAGCGGGGGAAATAAAACCTAACTATTCCACTGCTTCATCCCGTACTTACTTTGACCATCATATCTGACCTATTCGCTAAAACTCGGGGTGTGCCCCTGTCTGTAATGGTAGGATTCACGACTAGAACCTCCCTTCTAGCGTCTCACATTCTCTCTGTATTTATACCTTCAAATGTACTAATGGCCTCTAGGGCTCTTCGTGCCGTAGAGAATGCATTTTGTCCCCCCCGGACTTATAGATGTGCACTCTTACACCTTTACACTTACAGGTGTACCTATATTATGACACCAGTTTTCTTCTGCTGGTGTCCCTCACTCATATCTGAGTCCATCGCTCTCCCTCTCCCGCACTCCCTCCGCTTACAGACAGTCCCTAACCAGAAACCAAACAAATATAACTCAGAGGTCCTACTTTAAACCGATTAAACACTTGTCTTTCTTTGCTCATATTCTCTTTACCATCACAGCACTTACTTTAGCCTTCAGTTTAAACTTTTAAAATGATATAAAATTGATTTAAAACAGTTAAGAATAGAAAATTATTATCACAACAATAAAAACAAGGAAAATGACATCAAATGAAAGTTCGGACATAGCACAGTGCTCATTCAACAAATGCACAGTTAAACAGATGGGTTTTGAGTCTGGATTTAAAGGTGGCTAATGTTTTAGCACATCTGATATCTTCTGGAAGCTGGTTCCAACTGCGGGCAGCATAATAGCTAAACGCAGACTCCCCTTGTTTTGTGTGAACCCTTGGTATTTCTAACTGACTCAATCCTGATGATCTGAGTGGTCTGTTAGGTTTGTATTCAGTGAGCATATCTGCAGTGTATTTGGGTCCTAGGCTATTTAGTGATTTTATAAATGAGTAAAATAACTTTTTTTTTTTAAACTCAATCCTAAATGTAACTGGAAGCCAGTGTAAGGACCTGAGGACTGGTGTGATATGCTCAGATTTTCTGGTTCTAGTCAGAATCCTGGCAGCAGCGTTCTGGATGAGCTGCAGTTGTCTAATGGTCTTCTTGGGAAGGCCGGTGAGGAGACCATTACAGTAATCCACCCTGCTGGTGATAAAGGCATGAACAAGTTTCACCAAATCTTGACTGGAAACAAAACATCTAATTCTTGCAATGTTTTTGAGATGATAGTATGCTGATTTAGTTACTGCTTTGACAGTTAAACACACTTTTGAAAAAAGATAGCAGGTTGAAGATTTAAGGTGCTGTACTATTTCTTCCAATATTTTGCTATCAAGTGCTTCAAAAACAGACATATTTACTTATTTTTGAAATTGCGGTCGAACCTGTCTGACCTCTGCATAACTAGAAGATGTGCCAATCTCCTTTCTGATATTATTGATCTTCTCAGAAAAGAAGGAAGCAAACCCATTGCATTTGCTGTCGGAAAGCATTTCACTGGGAATCTGATTTGGGGGGTTTGTTAGTCTCTCAACAGTAGCAAAAAAGTGCGAGTGTTTAAGTTACTGTTTGTAAGGTTTGAGAAGAAGGTCTTTCTAGCTGTGGCTAGTTCCACATTGAAAGCATGAAGGCGATTTTTATAGATGCTATAGTGAATTTCCAGTTTCGTCTTCCGCCACATCCGCTCAGCTTTTCTACATTGTCTTTTCATACTCTGAACTGCTGTTGATTTTTCTGCATGTTGATTTTTGTCTGTCATTCTTCTTGCTGATTTTCACGGGGGCAGTATCATCAATAACATTCTTGACTTTTGAGTTAAAGGAATCAAGGAGAAGATCAACAGAGTCTGTAGAAATGCTTGGTGTTGAAGATCTAGCCTCCATAAATAGCGCACTAGTGTTCTCGTTAATGCATTTCTTTCTGACAGAGACAGATCTAGATTCAGTGGTAACCGAGATCAATATATCAAAGAAAATACAGAAGTGATCAGCTGCTACATCATTAATAACAATGGATGAAATGTTTAGACCTCTACTGATGAGTAAATCTAGAGTGTGTCCACGATTGTGTGTGGGTCCATGCGCATGCTGACTCAGGTCAAAAGTGTTTAAAGCAGTTATCATTTCTTTAGAGTTTGACTGTTTTGCTATTGCAGGGGATTTCAATATTCACATAGTGCAGAAATCAAAACTACTAAGGAAATCATTGATAACAGTTCAGTGAAATCTTCAACAAAGGCTGGAGAGTATTTTGGAGGCCTGTAAATAATGATAAACAGAATACGCGGAGCACCTTTCAGCACAATACCTAGATATTCAAAAGACAAGTACTGACCAAACGACACTTGCTTGCATTGATGGACATCTTTAAAAAGAGCATCTACACCTCCACCTCTCCTAACAGTCCTGCAGACACTTATAAAATTAAAGTTAGGAGGGGCTGTTTTATTTAGGACTGTTGCACTGCAGTTGTCTTCTAGCCATGTTTTGGTTAGAAACACAAAATCCACGTTGTTTGTGGTTAAGTCATTGATCAGAAATGATTTATTTTTTAGTGAGCAAATGTTTAAAAATGCTAACTTGATTTGGCATTATTTTGTGTCTCAGCAATCTTAGTTTGAAGCATTATAGGCCGCAGATTAGATCAGTCAGCTGTATGGCTTGAGAAGGCCTTAGACTTTCTATTACGTGATAAAACAGAGTTGGAGAAAGCTACAGGCATACTGGGTTCCCGCTTGTTCTGTAAACAAATGTGAAAGTTGCTGCTATCATAGTGTGGGACCCGACACACATCACTGAGAGTAGCTATCAGTTGTTTTTGGTTCACCTAGAGCTGATGGAGGAGGGATTGGGCCCTGGCGTTGTGGCAGCGGTCGAAGTGCTCTCACAGGAGGATGAGCTGGGTCCACAGGCTTTGGTGGTTGTGGGGCCTGCCGTTTTTTAGTTGATATCTGGGAGCTTGCAGCGAAAGAGTGGGAGAGTTTGGTCCCAGCATACACCAGCTCCTCCATTTTCTGTGAGAAGCTTAGAAGTGGAGATGCTGGAGAGAGGGAAAGTGTGTCTGGTGAGCGGGCCTCTGGCTCTGGTGTTTCCGGTGGCTGTGATGTCGTCCTGGCTTCCCTGGCTGTTTTCCAGAAAGTCGTCCTTGGGTGCTTAGTCTTGAAGCTGTTGTAGTACGTTGCAGTCTGCATGTGATGAGCTCTGTTGTGGCTGCGTGGCCTTATCAGTGTCCTTGTGGGATTCTTCAACAACATGATGACTCTGAAGCTGATATGAAGTCCTGTGGTCACTCATATTCTGTCCAGGTGTGTGTGTGTCATTCAGGTTAAGTGGATTGGCACACATCACTAAAGGATAACGGATGGAGAAATAGATTTTGTCCTTTAGCACTCTTGCACCAAGTTTGTTTGGGTGGAGGCCATCCAGTTTAAACAGTTATTCCTGTGATGGTAAAGCTGAATTTTCAGCATCATTACTCCAGTCTTCAGTGTCACGTGATCCTACAGACATCATTATAATATGCTGATTTAATGCTCAAGAAAAAAATCATATTATTATCAATGCTGAGCTGTTTCGTATTTTTTGTGGATAAATCAAACCGCATTTATTTGAAATAGATTTTTTAACAATCTAAAAAACTTTAGTCAGTCTTAGCAGAATAGAAAATCTCACTGACGTCAAGAGTTTTGAACTTTAGTATGTATGTCATGAAAAATGTAATTATGTAGTAACTAAAAAGAGATATGCATGCATGGAGTAAACAGATGCTGTAATGAGTTGGTGTTGATTGTGCAATGCTTAGAAATGAGTTCAGTTCTTGGTTTGGTGCATAAATTATAATAATGCAGAATAAATTGAACTGAATTTGAATTTCGTCATCAGTGCAAGAACTGTGTCTTGTTTAAAGGAAAAAAAATGCTTCAGGTTTAATCTGTGTGGTTGTCTAATGGAGGAAATGAGGGCATATGCTTTCTGATCGGCTCATCTGTATTCATCACCTTACGTGGTTATGTCATTTTCAATCAAGCCCATTTGAAGCAAAAGG
The DNA here is from genome assembly GCF_936440315.1 of Barbus barbus. Taxonomy (NCBI): domain Eukaryota; kingdom Metazoa; phylum Chordata; class Actinopteri; order Cypriniformes; family Cyprinidae; genus Barbus; species Barbus barbus. The sequence continues at coordinate 38,238,218 of NC_136734.1, forward strand.
AAACACAAAAGAACTCAAAATGAGAAGTGACCCCAGAGGCCGAGAGTAAAGCGCTCTGCTGTCTGTCAGCCCGCAATGTTCTGACAGAATGAAATCACCAATGCAAATCCATTCAATTTGACTGTAAAATTCAGAAAGGCACCCACAATTATAGCTTTATCCTGACCAAGGGTTTTCCCAATGCCACAGGGAGTCAGAGTTTGGTCTTTTCTTTCACAACAGATTGAACAGCACTTGAACATAGTCAGAAGATCGTGAAACTCCTTTATTTGCATGCTGCCTCAGTCATTTTTGTAGTGCTTTCAGTAAATGATTAAAATATATTTATGGTGGCTGCCATATTTGGTTTCATAGAATAATGTTGTTGCTTGAATAGGAACGCAAATGCTACATTTAAAAATACAGATTCAGTTCTTTATTTGCACTGATGATGTTATTTTTGGTCTTCTTGAGGTTCATTGTATCTATACTACTAGAATCAGATTCTGCGGATTCAGATTCTTCTGGGAGAAGTCTTAAGGTCTGGAAACATTTACCAGTTTTTTGTGAATTTTGTGGGCAAAATGCAGTGTGTTTTTTTCAGTTGAAGTCCAGATTTGTTGTAAAAGACTTCTCTCTGCTTTTACAGTAAGCCCTGTTTGGGTTGTATAGGTGGAAGGGACCAGATAGAAGAAGAATCTTGTCTTATCTGTGCCGGCCTATTTGTTTTCCTCTCCTCTGGGACATCATTGGGAAGACCCTTTTTTTTTTTTAGATCTTCACTGTTGCCTTTTTGTTTCTTGACGTCTCTTGCCGTTTTAAGCAGCCTGTTGGGATGTGTCCTTTACTCAGTTTCATTCTCAAGATCACGCATGTTCATTTATGTTCTGGTATTCTGGCCAAAATAAGCTGAAGAAGGTATTTTTACCCCGGGGGGGCGGGCGGGCGGGCAGGTGAGGGTCAAAGGTCTGATCTGGATAGTGTTGACAGCTGACCCCTCTTGACTGTGTGTGTCTAGTTGAGCGTTATGAGGAGTGAAACCCACAGCTAAAGAAATAGATTTAGTTTTTTGTAGTTGCAGCTCTCTTGAATCAGCAGTTAAGAAAGTGTTGCTGACAGAACAGTAAAAAGATTGAAGTTTCCAGCTGTCATGTTGACATGAACAATGAAAGTCCAGGTGCCAACACTTAAGTACACAATGAAAAAATTCACGTCAGTGATTTTAAAGTGGATGCTTTTGATTGTTAATCGAGATGGTTTCAATGTAATTAGAGCTTTGCCTTGAAAATGTTTTGCGTACAAAAGGGAAGCGTGACAAAAGATTTGATGATAAGGTGTCCAGGGAGTTTCCATCATCCGCCGCTACACTGTTTCTTAAACGAGAGCGCATTCTCCCAGTGGCCTTTTCAGCACAATTACAGTCCATTTATGGTCAGTACTTAGAAAAAGCCCTTTAGTGTTTGTGCTCAAATGCTGGTGTTATAATGAGGTTTAGTGGGAGGACAGCCTTGGGATAAAAAGTGGAAGCCAAGCGTTTTGTGTTCTTTTGAGTGGAAAAGATGGAGCGTGTTCACGTTGTGTGTGTGTGTATGCAGACACAACCAGTGTTTAAATCATCATTATGAATGAGGTTATGGATATGGATGGAGTGTAAAGCTCTTGCTAATTAAACTCAGATATGTGAGAGGGAAAATGTTCCTCGTTGCATGAAAGCTGAGCTCGAATCAAACAAACAGACCCCAAAACCACAGCCCTCTTTAAGTCAGTGCAACGCATCTGAGAGTAATTAATGGCTTTTATTCTTTCAGCACGATTTATGATGCAATAGTTTGTGTAATTTTTGCAGACATTCGTTCATTGTTAGTCTGTTTAACACACACTGCATTGTCTTAAAAGCTTTTGTTTTGGCAGTGACCCTTGACCTTGAGATTTCAGCATGTCATTGCTTTTATTCATCATCTTGTTGTCTACTCATTTTCTTTTAAATTGCGGATTAAATTTAAGCTCTTTATGTAGTTTTTGTATAGTATCTTCATTGTTTTTGTGAATAATGAAGCCTTGCCCTTAATTGAAACAACATATAGCAGTAGTTGCTCTTGTCCTAGACACCTCTTTGCTCACAAGTATGTGTGACAGCAGAACGGTTGGATGAAAGCATTGTGTTTTTCAGACAGCTGTGGTTGTGACTGTCACTGCAGGTATATGAGACATTCCTCTGATCCGTGAAGAACACATCCACTCGTGAATGTCAAGCCTGCTAGGGCAGCGAGAGAAAACGTGTGGCCTCTTTACTGCCACCCATCATCATGTCAAACAAAAACCATCCCGTATAGCTCTGGAGATTTTTTTTTAGTTGTCATTACATGTGCTAACATTTATTTAGTCAGTGGCTCCAGGAGAGATGTGCAGGTTAATGTCATTGAGAATTCTGCTGATTTAAATGAGTCCGTAATGGTTTACTTGGTGTTTGATCTTTTTCCCAGGAATCGTTTTGGACAGCGTTGCATTGCTATAGAAATTTTCAATAAATGTTTGAAAGAATGAAAAATCATGCACACCACTCAAACTTGCTTGATCTCTAAGTAGCCTTAATTAATACACCTTCTTCAGACCTGCCTTTTATTCCTGTGATGGCAAACATGAATTTATAGCAGCCATTACTCATCGTCAGTGTCACATGACCTTTCAGAAATTGTTCTAATATGCAAATTTCAATAGAACAGTATTTATTTGATAGAAATCATTACTGTCAAATTTGATTAAAATATTATTTTCTTTCACTCATTCCAAACTTTGAACAGTAGTATATAAGCTTGTACAAAAATTGAAAAATAGTTTGTCTATACTAAGATATATGGTCTCTGAATCTGAAATTATAGTCCATATACTCTCTTAAGGCCTGTGCACCCACAGTATAGACTCTTTTAGATTATAACATACTTACAGCCATATAATCTTCTAGTTTTGGAGTATAAAGGCTACAGACAATAGAATATATGACCTTTAGTCCCTTATTCTTGTATCCAAGAAATTCTGTTCTTGCAGGATACTATTTTTTTTCTATCTACATTGTCCTTGTTATAACTCAAGAGCTGCTTTGTCTTTTGATCTAACCCCCACCCTGGAAAACCTGATTAAACAGCACTGCAGCCTCCCACAATGCTGTGCGGGAGTTTAACCCAAGCAAGGCGTTGGAAGCAAGTGTTCTCTTGGATGCATGACAAGGACAGTCATACCCTTAGAGGCCGTTGAGGAGTTTCGATTTGTGTGGTGTCTGGTTGAGCGCACACTATTTTTAAGCCTCGCAGAACAGGAGTAAGGCACCGTTTTATTTCAGAATATAATGGTCAGGCCTGCAGGCGACAGTCAGCCATGGGACACATTAAGTGCCTTCACCTAGTATGCAAGGTCTCTTCTTTTTTAAGAAAATATAATAATTATAACTTTTTTTAAATTTTAATTCTCTCTTGGATTAACTTTTGTCTTTCTGTGACTGAGATGTTCTCACATCTCTGTGATATTGACTTGGAATGAATCTTGCCAGCCAGAATATGTCACTCAAAGAATATGAAATGAATAAATGTGTGAAGGGAGTCTCAGATGAGAAAGTAATACTGATAAAAAGTAGAGTTTTCCACAAGCACTCGCATACACGCATGCTCTGTTTATGATGTGAAGATTATTGTAAAAGCTACTTTCTAGCCGACGGCCTGCCAGAGCTTATCTCTCTACCCATGCCTGACAAAAGACATCTCTCTCTCTCTCTCTCTGTCTCTCTCTCTCTCTCTCTCTCTCTCTCTCTCTCTCTATTTCTCTCTCTTTTGATCAATCACAGTGCATCTATGGTCTGGCAAACACATATGAATGACTTTTATGCAACGTTGTCTGTATTTTTGCATATTGAATTGTTTAATCTTGCCATCAACACTATCAGCTGGTTTTCCTCTGATTATACCACTTGGCCGTGAATGTCCTGTATGCTGCAAATGATTAAAAATATTCTGCTTATCTAAAAAAAAAAAAAAAAACTTCATAATAAATGTGAAGTGTCCATATTTGGCATAAATGACCCAATTTAAGTTAATATATAGTATAATTTTGATTACTCAAATTTAGTGGAGTAAGATTTTTTTTTATGCATTAAGCTGCTTAAAAGTGAAAGTAAAGACACAGATGTTTCTATTTCAAATAAATGCTGCTCTTTTGAGCTAGTTTCCACAAAAATATTATGCAGCACAACTGTTTTCAATGCTGATAATAAGAAGTGTTTCTTGAGCAAATCAGCACATTAGAATGATTTCTAAAGGATCATGTGATGTGACACTGAAGACTGCAGTTATATGCTTAAAATGCAACTTTTGCCATCACAGAAATAAATGACATTGAATAATTTTCAATTGCAATATTATTTCAAAGTTTTACTGTTTTTACTGCATGTTTGATCAAATTTAAGCAGCCTTGGTGAGCATATTTTTCTTTTAGTGGCAAGAGGTCACAATTTAGCAAGTCAACAAGGTAAACAGGTTTATCTTTTCTAGGGAGACGTGAGGATTTCTGACTTGATGGCTAAACGACCCATTTTGAAATCACCATCATAATACAAACTTTGCTTTCACTACAACACACACACACAGTGTTAGGATGCTGTGAAGTGGATGTGTTTCTGAAGCAGCTGCCACACCTCTTGAGCCCCCCCGTCCCCTTTGGAGATGGCAGCAGATTTTTCCAGCCCGCTGCATATGTCACAGCACCTGCTGTCAACACTGCATTTGAAAACGTCTCGGTGTGTCTGATCAGCCTTGCTGACTAATGAATGAAGCAGATGGGAATGGGATTCTAGCAGCTCCGTCAGAAACACACCTGTTGTTCTGCGTGAAGCCTTTCTGTTTTCTAGAGAAAACCTTAATGCTTGTGCTGACGTGGCTAACCTTTAGCGTTGACCCTCTCTTAGAGCAGTTTTCAAAATAAACTGAAAAAATACATCATTTTCCAAACAGGAAACCCCATGAAAATAAGAAACTACAAAGTGCATGAGGTAAAAAGCTGTTTTTAGGCTCATAAGCATTTGATTTGTTCCTTTTTTACCCATTTTTGCTGTCAGTTCAGCAGCCAAAATCTCTCTTTTCCCAAAATGAGCGTTTTGTTCTTTTTATACCACTGAATGAATGGTTAGCCACACAAAGCTACCAGAACAAGCCTGCTGGTTTGGTGGAAGACTTTGGTTGAATGAGGTGCCCACAAATTACCAACAACCCATTTGCTCGCAGTCTTTCCAGCCAGTCACGACAGAGACATTTTAGATGAGAGGATTTTATATCTTATCCTATTATATAGATAAAGCCTATTATACGCACTGCCTCTTTTTTAAGCTTTCGCATCAGACAGCGGTCAGAGGACCTGTGTATGACTCAAGCCATATTTGTGGTCCAACTTGACTATAGTCTTTGGTGTAGTGAATCTAATATTGTATTGGTACTTGACAAATGTTTTGATAGGTGTTATAAGAGGGCAGGAGGAAAAACCTGTGTCAGCACTTTCCACAGAATGATTTATCTTCCATCAGTCGAGCCACTGACTCGGCCCTCAGGTGACTTTTCACAGCTCAGAAAATGGAAAGTGCTTTCTCCTATTATTTTATTGTTTATGTTCTTATTCTGTTCTACAATGTTTATGTCATGATGTTTGACCTCTATTCAAAGGGTCAGAGGTCTGCTCTTCTGAGCATGTGTGTTTTGGCTGTCTATGGTAAGATGATACTCCTCAGGGTCAGGAAAATGCCCTCGTTCCCCTCTACTCTCTCTGTGCTGGATATCATGAAATACTCAGTTTGACTTATGTAAAGCATAATGGCTCATTTCATGCTGTTTAGGTGGAATTTCAAGTTTTCAAGCTTTTATTAGTTACTATTTAACCTACACTTACGTTTGAAAGTTTGGGGTGAGTCAGTCATTTTTATTTTTTAAATGTTTTTCAAGGAAGCCTCTTATGGCTGCATTTATTTGATCAAAAACTACAGTTCATTTTTTCAACTATTTTTCAACTGTTTTCTGTTATAATATTTTAAAATGTAATTTATTCTTGTGATGCAAAGCTGAAATTTTTAGCAAGATTACTCTAAGTGTCACATGATCCTTCAGAAATCATTATATGCTGATTTGAGGCTCAAGAAACGAGTTTTATTATTTTAATTGTGTTGACGTTTGTGTTGCCTAATGTTTGTGGAAACCATGATACATATTTTAGGATTCTTTGACAAATACACAGTTTAAAAGAACAGCATTTATTTAAATCGTTTGTAACATTGTAAACATATTGACTAGGGCCTATGTATTTTAATAAATTTAATGCATGCTTGCTGAATGACTTATTTATTTGAAAAATAAATTTAATTTAAAAGTCTGTTTCAGTGACCAGTATAAAAATGAACTTGCAATGGTTTTAGAAAGGCAGAATAATTTTGCATACAAAGTTTGTAAACACAGTACAGAATTTTTTTATTTTCTTCAGATGATCTAGAAAAATGAAATGGTTGGAGTAGCCATAGCACATAAAAATAGAAACAGGTGTTCATCCACTGATGTGTTTAGTGTTTCTTTGACTATAATGGGAGTGGTTTAGTTTGGACGTGCAGCAGTGTGATGCTTCTGGTTATTAATATTTCTTCATGTCTCTCCTTCTGTGTTTCATTCTCTTTTGTTTCTCTGTTTTCTGGCTGATGTTTTGCCTCCCTAAAGCATCTTTAATCAATAAAAGGTATTGGGTGTGGGTGGTGGAGTTTATGGGTTAAAGGGTAACCAGAAGGTTGCTAGTTCAGTTCACAAAGAGTGAGCCGTGAGTGGTCACCGTTGTGCCCTTGAGCAAGGCTCTTAACCCCAGTCTGTTCTCAGAGGATTTGCCTGTGGTGAGTTCATGGCTGTTCTATGACTGTGTTAAATCATGTTCGTACTCGGAGTAAATGGGTTAACAAGAGGTTAACATAAACTGAATGTAGGAGTGCATCTCGACACTTTCTACAGATTTCCTCTCTATTTCTTGTAGTTAAGTCCCCGTCTTCCGTCTTTTTTTTTTCCTGTCGACTGCTCAGTTATGCAGCTGGTTGGAATACAGATCCTCTCTACCATCTCTCTCTCTCTCTTCTCTGTGAAAGATGGATGGGTTCTGAGCGGAAGTGGAGTGCAGGGCTTTTGGGTCACTAATTAAAATCTCCAGACAGCCCATTGAAACTCTTACACTCGATATCCGTCATGGTGTCAAACCTCCTGCATGTGATAATGAATGGTCTCGGATGAAATCTTATGACTTTGAGCGTATACAGGATATGTGTGTGTGTGTAGGGGGGCCTTTTAATTTTAATTTTTTTTATCTGTAATGAAAAACAGATGCAGTGATGGAACAGATTTTATCAGCCTATTCATGTTTCCTCCACCCTCTCTGTCTGTCTTCTTTTTCCATTACCTACTGGGTATTAAATGTGACCTGTGTTCAGAGCTAGATTTATTGTGTGTTAGTGGTCCTACATCGAAACACATGCACAGAAGTTGTGCTTATCTGTAGAAAAGACATTAATGAATATTGATGCGTTTAGCAGCAATTATACCACATCTCTGGATTCTTCATTTCAACTGGATGAATGATTTTGAAGTTTAATGAATGGCAAGCAAAGTTAGAATGAAACTGAATATGATGTGTTTCCACAAATAGCACGGTTGCTTGGTGACAGGATTCCAAAGAAAACAGCTGACTGGAGTCAGCTGGGTCAAAAACCCCCCAAAAAACCTTCTGATTGGCCACTCTTGCCGTGATCGTAATTCTGTTGGCTAGACTTTACCTTCCATTTATATATTAAATGATTAAAATAAAAAAAGTAATTATTTATGATTATTTAAATTGTTTAAATAAATATTACTATCCTTTTCTGCCAGGAAAATATTTATTTATTTGAAATAAATAAATAATCATTTAATATAAATAAGTAAAATGTGTAAAATCAAATAAAACATGCCAGGATCATTTAAATAAATAAACTACTATTTATTTACCTTTTTTGTGACTTTAAGAAGTGCATGCTGATTATTTGATATTTTTAAAATTGGATTAAATACACTTGTATTACTGCGATAACTGGTCAGCACCTTCTAAATTATCAATGAATCTGATGAGATCATGATCATTATGTTATTGCATATTACATACCATCTCATACGCTTTTTTCTTTAGTGGAGATCATGTAGTAAGCATATGTGACCCTGGACCATAAAACCAGTCATAAGGGTTAATTTTAATTTTAATTGAATAAATAAGCTTTCCATTGATGTATGGTTTGTTAGTATAGGACGATTGTTGGCTATTGCTACAAAAAATACCGTGCTACTTATGACTGCTTTTGTGGTCCAGGGTCAGGTAGTATTCCCTTACGAACACAGCCTAATGTTTATGACATCAAGCAGAGCACACTGATACTTGTATTTCAGCTGAGCAATCATGTCAAATATCTCTGGGCTGTTCTCAAGTCATTTGTGACCCTTATCGTGTGTTAACAAAACACAAGTGCTCTGTGTAAACACAGCCGATGCCCTGTTCATGCTGACTCGACTGTCACAACAGAGCTACAGCATTTAAGAAACTCAATCTAAGACCATTCCAAAGGCAATTCATTTATTCAGTTGATGATTAATTGTGTTAAGGACTTGTGCCTTTATCCCCTTTGAAGCAAACCACAGTGAGAGAGACAGAAGGTAATCTGTGAGTGAGTAAAGAGAAAACTGGAAGGCCCAGAGCCTGGTATGAAATATGAAGCGTGCTAAATTCTCCGCATCTAATCTCTCATAACATTTGTTATGGGAAGTTACAGTCAATTTGGGTGACAAAAGGCAGATACGAACACTTTCCATATGTTAAATTCTCCTGTAATACATCACCTATTGCAGGGACAACTGACGGTAAGGAATAGACAGTGTATAATGATGGCTTTTAATGTATTTGAATGGCTGCAGCTTTTTCTGTTCTCCACTGCTTGCCATTTCCAAAAACGGACCGTTCGCAGAGGGAGAGCGATCCCATGGGATTGCATGACTCACAAAACTTAAATATAAAACTGGGTGTAGTGCCCTAATAGTGCTCTGCTCTGAGAACAGCACACATCAGACTTTAATGGAGACGAGGGGGAATTTTTGTACGTTTTTATGGTCACTCCTCTGCCTCTCGATTCATGAAAATGGCACTCGGTCCTCTTTAAAATCTGCAACAGTAAACTTGGCTTATGTCTTAAAAGTGGCTTGGTATTTATTCGGTCTTTTGCATAAAATTTTTGGTAAAACCTTATGAATGTTCCAGTGTGTGTGTGTTTTTTTTTTTTTTTTTAAATAAGCACACTTGTTGCATGCATGTACAAAAATGCACATAAAATGCAACCTTTGTTTGCCTCATAGACATTTTTATTGTGAACTTTTTCATTTTTATTTATTTTGCAAATTTCAAATTATTTGAAAATTTGAACAGCATCAAGTTTGCTCGGTTTAATCACCCTGTAAATATTAACCAATAACTTATTCAATAATATAATTTATTATTATATTATAAACTGTTGACTCTTTATCGATTTCATGTTTCTTACATGTTAAACAGGTGCTACTATTATAGGGCAGAAATTCTGTGTATTTCTGGTCATTCACACTTTTTAACTCTGATTCGTGTGCAATCCTCTCGAACAGGCCTCTACAGTGTGCTGCGATTATAAGGCAGGTAGTATATGTTTTGTTTAAATTAAACCTGCCTTTAGACTCGACCTTAAACAAGGGCCTACTCACAGCCCTGCTGCGTTTGCTGTAATGGCATTAAGAAGTCGAGATGATATTTATTTCTTATGCTCTCATTTCCCAACGTGCTAAATTTAACCCCTCACAGTCCAAAATCACAACCAATACTATTCTAATAGCAGTGCTAATTGTTTTGGTCACTGAGCCCTCTGCTGTCTCCTTACAGCAGGTCTTATTTAGAAAAAATTGGAGTTTTGGGTGTTTTCACAGGGAAGGCTAACTGGCTCCTAGCCTCCTACCTGCTGCTGGCTCTAGCCTGTCATAGTTTCCATTGTAGGAGGAACACTGCTTCACTCAAAAGAGCCCCATTCATGCTGAACCTTTTGAGACGGAGATAGAGAGAGTTTGTGTTACTTTGAGAGCTGAGGTAGCCTGTAGATAAGAAGAGTGTTGAAACGCAGCGCTGGGATGAAATGAACCATTGAATGCTCACGGTGAGGGACAGTTTCCCATTGAAATCTGAATTCTAAAGAACTGTTGCAAATTCCATCTCATGACTGTTTCATGTTGATATCTATCTATCTATCTCTCTATCTCTCTATCTCTCTATCTCTCTATCTCTCTCTCTCTCTCTCTCTCTCTCTATCTGCCTGTTTCTTGTTCTGTCTGTCTGTTTATCAGTCTTCTCCTCTCAGATTTATTTTCCGTCACTCACCTGAGCAGCTGCTGATCTTTTGCTGAATAAGTCGAGTAATTCGCTAAGTGCCCCAGTCAATCATTTGGCTCTGCTGAAAGAAGAGATGCTGAAGGGAGGGAAGGAGCGGATGCTAGTCTCTCGTTGGGCCTTATGCTCACAGGTGCACTGGAGTATTTCCATTTCTAAAAGCCTAAATTATAAATTGGTCAGACTTTGGATCGTATGCTTGTGCTCATCGGTATGCCACTGTATTGCTCCCATTGGCGTTGGATCTTTTTTTGGACGTGATAATTAAACCGTTTTAAACCCTAATTAAACCCTGATCACTGTATTCATCGACATGTTGCGCTTCTTCCTCTTTTAATATAGGTTCACTAACATGCTGTGTTCTATCGGCCTTCAAAACACATCCAGCCCTAATCATAATCACAGCATACCAGAAGTGACAGTGCAAAGACGGCCCTATTCATTTATGTTCAGTCCATGCTGCACATTTGACTCATTTCTTTAGTCGAACATGTGGCCAAACAATGCATATCCTCCACATCATCATTCAAACAAATACAGAGAGCAGTCACAACACAGGAACAGCTGCTCTCTAGAGACAGTTCAGTGTCATTTTCAAGGGCATAATGACAGAGCGAGATTTGAGATGTCTCACTGTTTACTGTACAGTGTCAATAGCATGAGTATCCCAGTTATGCCCACAGAGACTGTTCGTACCGTGCTGTTTATATGACTGGGTGGAGTCCCTGCATCTGAGTGTATACTAAACAATTCTGCTGAGGACCTTGCACATGCATTATCTGTGCAGTGACATCACTACAGTAGTGAAAAAATGCATATCTGTGGGGAAAAAGAAATGTTTAAAAATGACCTGTTGTGGAAAAATTGTACATGAGAACTTTGTATTAAAAGAATAACTCATCCAAAAATAAAAAAAAATAAAAATAATTAAGTTTGTTTCTTCATCGGAACAGATTTGGCGATTTAGTAGGGCTGCACGATAAATTGAAGTTAAATTTAAATCGCGATTAGGCAGAAGCTGCAATTGTCATGTGTATCTTTTAGTGAAGCATGGTTCTGTGATTAGTAGTAAATCTTCATCCGAAGGCCAGAGGGCGCTCTCGGGCGGAAACTCCAAATACACCCGCAGAAGAAACCCAGGAAATGCCAATCACTTCAGCTGAATAATCAGAAGATGCAACTGATTTCAACGTGACTAATAAACACACGACTACTACAATATATGGTTTATCTGAGTTGTTCTTATAATTTTCATTATAATAAAGTGTATAATGCAATGCCTTTATCACTGTTTAGAATACTATGAAATATGTTGCGTGCCTTATTCTGTGTAAGAAGCCACATCTCACAGAAGGATTTATTTCAAACACTCGACTGAGGTTATGAAGTGAGTTTGGAGTAAAAACGTGTTATTAAATGTGGTATTTTCAAATGCTTTCAGATAGAGCAGCATTTACTTTACAGAGCCGTAGTTCACTGAGAAGCTACGCAAACAGCTGTCATTATCGTATCGTATTTTCTTTTTCTTTTCTTTTTTTCTTACCTGTCAGTGAACTACAGCACTTGTGTTGTAAATGCTGCTCCATCTGAAAGCAGGTGATGGAGATTTACTGCTGATTACAGAACCGGCTTTACTGAAAAAATTGGCATGGAAATCGCATACGATTTAATCGTGCAGCCCTACAATTTAGCATTACATCACTTGCTCACCAATGGATCCTCTACAGTGAACAGGTGCCGTCAGAACGAGAGTCCAAACAGCTGATGAAAACATCATATCAAGCTTTTGACCTCACAAGCTGTTAATTGATAGACCGGAGTTGTGTGGACTACTTGTGGGTTGTTTTGATGTCCGTCTTGGATGCTTGAGAGCGCAAGCTCGCAGCAGAAAGTAAGTGTGCAAGACTGTCCCTGAACTTGAAAATGCCAAATCACAATGCCCTTAACGCACACTAAATCCACATTAACTTTCCAGTGTAAGTTAAATATTAATAAGTAGATATTACACATAATTTGGTAGTAAAACCTTAAGTGTTGCAAATTTTATTGGTGCAAAGATGAGTATATTTATTTTGTAAAACATTTGCAATTGCTTTTCACTTAGGCTAATTAGTGTTACGGAGCAACTGAGAGAGGTGTGCGGATCCATATGCAAAGCTTTTATTAAAAGAAGTGGTCAAAAACAGGCAAGGGTCAGACAGTGGCAGACAGGTATATTGGGGCAAGACAAGAGTAATCCAGAGACAGGCATGGGTCAATCGAACGTAATCCAAAGGGTGAGGCAAACGGGTAATCCAACAGACAGACTATAGTCCAGACGAGGGGCAAACAGAGTCCGAAACGGCAAGACAAAAGGATATCCAAGACAGGCAGGTTATCAGGAAACAGGCTAGCGGGCAAAATCAAGACGCGACTAGACTAGGACTAGAAACTAGGACAGGGGACTGGTTCCGTAAAGTTGCTATCACTGACGGATAGATAAGCGCAAATACTCTGCCCTGAACAGTGGTTAGGGCCTGGTATTTAAAATGTGTGTGATTGGCTGCAGTTGAGTGCGTAATCAGTGCAATGTAACATGGGAAATGTAGTCCAGGGTGACGTGTAACAATCTGTGTGGTGTAAGAGTCAATATAATGCAAAGGCGACCTCTGGTGATGAGCAGACGGAAGACCCCGGACAGGATTCATGACAGTTAGAAGCACCACAGTTATTAAATTTGATCGTTTGTTGTAGAGACTACTGAACAAACTAAATTTAGAAGCTTATTTTAAAATGCAAAGTATTAAAAATCTAATTAAAGCTCTGTAAATACTTGCAGTTTTACAACACTGTAATTGTGACCCATTAGGTATTGAAAAGTTTTACACACACTTCTAGTCTATAGACAAGCCCTTATTCCGACGGCACCCATTCAGTGCAGAGCATCCATTGGCAAGGAAGAGATGTAATGCTAAATTTCTCCAAATCTGTTCTGATGAAGAAACAAACTCATCTACACCTTGCATCTTTCATTTTGTGGTAAACTATTATTTTAAACACTTCAACAACTAGGTCATAATAAACCACAAACATGTGAGTTGCATTTTTATCTGATGAAAAAATAAAATGATCAGCAGTTTTTGATGTTTCGCAAACTGCGGTTGGATCAGGCCACATGTAGTGTGGGAATTGGGTTGGCAGATTTTCGTTGAACAATGCATGTTAGCTCTATTGTGCATCAGTAATCTGTGCCTCCCATTGTGTCCATGCAGAGGAGGGATTGTTCTCAGAGCTGGAGTCCCACGATCCACGCTAATCCCTTCGTCATCTCCTCCAGCTGCAACGTAAGAGTTTCTCAAAATGAATGAGACTCTTATGCCCATTCTCACAACATGAATAGTGTAGTTATCTGAGAAGATTATTCAGACGAAGGCTATGATGAAGAATATTGCCAGTGTAATATTAAAGTGTGTACACTATGCCTAAAATGAAAGGGTAATATTGGAATGTTATTTGGCATCCAAATATGTTATATAGTGTGTGTGTGTGTGTATGTATATATATACATATAGTGCCCTCCAAAAGTATTGGAACAGCAAGAGCAAAATTGTTCTGTTGGCTGTGGAGTCGAGACATTCACAAATATGATTAAAAGATGAGACAAAACTACAGAATGTCACATTTTATTATTGGGTGATTCAACACATAGATGTTTTACCAGCTAAGAAGTTCAGCACTTTTAGAGATTCATCCCTCTATCTGATGTGAGCATAAGTATTGGAGCAGTTGCCTCACAGGTCTTTCTAAGTGATCAGCTGTGTCCTGTTGCATTAATTCTTCAGATATTAAAAGCAGGGAATGTGTCGTATCAGTTATATCCATTACTTCTGCATTCTGAATCTTGCATTCGATGATGACACACACAAACCAGGATGAAGATGAGGGAGCTGACTTTGAGAGAAAATCAAGCAATTTGGATGCTAAAAGAAAAGAGGAAGTCAATTAGAGCTCTAGCAAAAACAAAGGGCATGGAGAAATCAAGAGTTTGGAAACCACCAGCAACCAACAACGACCTGATCGGCTGAGAAAACAACAGGAGCTAATTACAGACAAATCATAAAAGCTGTGAAAATGAATCCTAAAGACATGTCTGTAAAATCACCAATAACTTCCAGAAAGCTGGGGTGATGCTCTGACAATCTACTGTCCTCAGGAGACTTTGACACAGAATTACAGATGCTACACAGCAAGATGACCTCTGACCAGCACCAAACATAGAAAGGCAAGATTAGAGTTTGCAAAAAAGCACAAAGGTGAGCCAGAAGAGTTTTGGAACTGTGTTTATGGACCGATGAGACAAAGATGAACCTTTATCTAAGTGATAGGGAAGCAAAAATGTGGAGAAAAAAGGGAACTGCAATGATCCCAAGCATACAGCCTCATCTGTAAAGCATGGTGGAGGTGGTGTCATGGCATGGGCATGCATGGCTGTCTCTGGAACAGGCCCTCTCAACTTTACTGATGACTTAATGTATGATGACAGTAGCAGAATGAATTTGGAAGGGTACAAAACCATCTTGCCTACCAATATTCAAGAAGATGCCACCAAATTCATTGGGAAGTGCTTCATATTGCATCAGGACAATGACCCAAAACACCCTGCCAGTTCAGTCAAGGAATTTATAAGAGCAAAGAAATGGAAAGTCTTAGATTGCCCAAGTCAATCTCCAGATTTAAATCTGATTGAACATGAATTTCAGCAGCTGGAGAGGAGAGTAAAGGCAGAAACTCCTCAAAACAAGCAACAACTGGAATTGGCTGCATTAAAGGCTGGGAAAAGCATTTCAAAGGATGAGAGCAAGAGTCTGGTGATGTCTATGGGTCACAGACTCACTGCTGTGATTGTGTGCAAGGGATCTGCAACTAAATAATAGCTTTTAATCTTTTATATCTGCCTTATGTTCAACTGTCCCAATACTTATGCTCACATCAATGAGTGGGATGAACTCTGAAAGTGCTGTTCTTTTATTTGGTAAAACATATATGTGTTTAAACGGCTAATAATAAAATGTGACATTCTGTAGTTTTGTCTCATATTCATCTTTTAATCATATTTGTAAATGTCTCGACTCCACAGCCAACAGAGCAATTTTGTCTTTACTGCTCCAATACTTTTGGAGGGCACTGTATATATAAGCATCACTGTGCCTTTCAACTTTGCATGTACACCACCATTGGGATGAGCAGAGAGTTTGAAAAGCAGCTTTTACTTGCTTTACAGCTTTTACTTTCAAGTAAATAGATTTTTAAATGGCTTTTTGTTTTTTACAGAAAAAAATATTATTTTATTTATTTGATAGAATATGTTTCATGGAGGTAAGTGTACTACACTACACAGTAAAAAAAAACTAGGACTTGGACACAATGTACTATATTATGAATGAATTTTCCATATTGATTTTTTTTTTCTTTGACCAGGTGTTTTACCCGTATTTTGAATTTTGCACTTCATTGCATTGTTTTAGGGTTGACGGAAATGGGTAATGTCTTAATTTTTTTTTAACTCAAAGCTGAATTGAATTATCACAAATATGAATGAGTGATGCTGTACATTTCTGATGATTTTGTAGGTTTGTTGCTGCAGATTTATGCCTACAAATAAGTGTAGCACTGTTGGCTGTTTGACACAATGTAGTCTATTTAAACACATGGGGAAAAAATCTGAAAGCCTACTTTGCCTGATTTTTATATAAACCTATGTTTTCCCCATTTTCTTCTGTTATGCTTTGGTTATAGTGCAAAATATTGAATTTAAAAGGACTGTTAAAGTTTTACAGCAGGTGAATAGTGAAGTTTCAACTGAAACTTGGTGTAAAAGCTCTAGAGAAAGTCGATCTCCTCAGATTTTGTGCTGATTTTGCTGTGTACAGTCAGTCTACTACTACTCTGTCTCTGGAGCTCAGCATTCACTGACATTCTGCCGACCAAACACAGAGAGCGCGTTCAGATTTGGTGTACATCTGTGGGGAGAGAAAGCAGAGCGTCTCTTTGACACACACCTCATGATTCCTTGACTCCTTTAGCTTTTCTCATGGGAAGACATTACACACTCTCCAGTCTGTCCCTCTCAGAGGAATACGTCAGCAATTCCATCATCCTGCTTTTATTCCCGTTTTTTGCATTATGTCATTGTGCTCGAGTATCCGTTTTTCCTCTGTCTCTCTGTCTGTCTTTGAATCTTGATTGTGTGCATTAGCTTTGAACACTCTCTGTCTCTCTCCGCTGGGTTTCTCTTGCTCTGGGAGGCTGAGAGCGTTTTGCTCACTCTACAAAGACATCTTTTTATGTACTGCTGGCAGAACCCTGAAGTTTAAGTTTTAAATGTTAAAAACCTTGAGTATTATTTTATTATTCATAATATGACTTTATTATTTATGTATTTTTAAATCCATGGTTCTGAACTGTCTTTGAGACATGGTCTTAAAATATTCTTAGATTCTAGGTTCTGTAGATTCATACAAATCCGATGAAAAGAAAATTGCATTACAAATATTAGCATTTATGTTTGTTTTTTTTAGTGAATGTGTCGGTTTTATCAGATTGGGCAGCTTTTTAAAGGGGCAAGATTTGATGCAATTTGTCAGAGGTGTGATGTCTCAACCTTGATTAAACGTAGTAGCATAGTATTTTTATTTATTTATAAATTTTGAGCTTGGGTGCAATAAATTGATTAAAAGTGACAGTATAGACATTTATAACATTACAAAAGATTTCTATTTTAAATAATTGATGTTTTAACTATTTTATTTATAAAAGAATACTGAAAAAAATCACTGTTTTCACAAAAATATTTATGTATTTTTATTTTAATGCATTGATAAAATTGTAAAGATTTCCGAAGGATCATGTGACACTGAAGATTAGAGTAATGGCTTCTGAAAATTTAGCTTTTTCATCCCAGGAATAAATTACATTTTAAGGAATTTTAAAATATTATTCCTTTCTTTTTTGTATTAATTATTTTGTTTTAATGTGTTTTTGATTAAATAAATGTAGCCTTGGTAAGCATTCTTTCAGAAACACAAAAAACTCTTTTGATCAGTAGCAACATCTGACTCCTCATGTTAACATATCAACTAATTAACTATTGTTAACAACCAGCTCATTAATTAGAGATTGTTTAGAAACTCCCAGCTTGAACTACACCAATAGATTTTATGTTATTCAAAACCCAGATCATTTACAACATTTTTAAAGTCACAGCAGCAAAGACATGTAATATTATAAACTAAATTATGACCGTTACTTCATTATAAATGGCCTTGAGGGGAAAAGTTAGATGATACAAAATCAGTTAATAAGGCCGTTTTAATAGGTTGGTTTTTGCACGCTGTTACTTGTGGAGAAAAATTGCTCGCTCGTGTCTAAGAGACTTAAGATTTACTTTTAAGTAAAGCACCGTCAGAGCTGTCGAACTGAAACAAACCCATGAGGAGAGTGCGTCTGAGGGATTAATACATCAAAAGAGTGATTCTATCCTGAGATTGTATCTCATCCCTCAGTAAAAGCTTTGCTAAATTTGGCTCTTAATTATGCTAATATATTATCGTTTGTTAAGGCAAAGCAAAGCAGTGATTAGTGAATTTCAATACTGCTCCAGCAGTTTCTCTCATATTGTTCATCTGATAATATGCTGCTCTTGAAAGAAAGATGATTAGACTGAAATTATGATTAGAAATGTGCTATTTGTATATTTGGGCTCCAGAATAAAGTGCTAGACCTTTTACTACAATGTCAGAATGTCTCCCATGTGGCATTTAGAAATGTGTTGTACTGCCATTTGACCTCTGACCCAAAACTGTCACTGGGAAACTAAAGCTTGGCATTTTTTCTATTAATTTTCATCATGTCTTATTGAACAGCTCTGAGGCTGCTCTTTGTGCAGAACATTACAGAATGTCAGAATTGAGACAAATTGGATCAAGGCCCCGGGAAGGGAGCAATTATGGGAGATTTTCCCGTGCCTGCTGTAGGAGAATTCGCATGACCTTTCATTATGGGAGTACAGTTTCTGGAAAGCTAAAGGTGATTTTATTCATAAATATATATTTAAATATTTGTCTGACGATCTACTTTGAGTTTATTATGCTTAGTTCTCCTTGACTATAGTTGGAATAGTTTACCCAAAAATGAAAATATTCTCACCTTCAGGCCATCCAAGATGTAGATGAGATTTTTTCTTCATAGGAACAGACTTGGAGGAATTTAGCATTGCTCACCAATGGATCCTCTGCAGTGAATGGGTGCCGTCAGAATGAGAGTCCAAACAGCTGATAAAAACATCGTAATTATCCTCAAATAATCCACACCACACCAGTCCATCAATTAATGTCCTGTGAAGTGAAAAGCGTTTGTAAAACAAATCCATCAAGGCGTTTTTAACTTTAAAACACTGCTTCTAGCTTAATTATGAGTTCATAATCCTACGTTTCCTCCAGTGGAAAATCCATGCCCTGCTGTCGTGTCGCATCAAAATCCACAATTTGTTTAGAACTGTTTTGGACTGCTTTTGCTTGTGAACACTGCCTGCTATCTACATATTTCTCTCCCGATTGAGACGCAACAAATTTTTCACTGGAGAAAGCAATTAGTGCTGTCAAATGATTAATCACGATTAATCACATCCAAAAGAAACGTTTTTGTTTACATAATATATGTGTGTGTGCTGTGTATATTTATATATATATATAAATACAAGCAAAATAAATGTTTATATATTTATATATAATATAAAATATAAATGTATATGCACGTAAATATTTCCCAAATATATGCTGTATGTGAGTATGTATACATACATAATAAATATACACAGTACACGCACATATGTTATGTAAAGAAAAACTTTTATTTTGGATGTGATTAATCGTTTGATAGCACTAAAAGCAATGATATGGATAAAAAAACTCTTATTTTAGCTAGAAGCAGTGGTTTGAAGTTAAACAGATCATGCAGCTTTTTGCTTCACAAACTGTTAATTGATGGACTAGAGATGTGTGGATTACTCTGTGATGTTTTAATCTGCTGTTTGGACTCTGTTTCATTCTGACGGCACCCATTCACTGCAGAGGATCCATCGATGAGTGGAATGCGACATTTCTCCAAATCTGTTTCAGTGAGGAATCTAATTCATCCACATGTTGAATGTCCTGAGCAAATTGTCATTTCTTTAACTTGAATTGTTGAGCTGTTGGTATTGTTCTTTGTGAGATGTCAATCATCCTCCTCATAAAAAAGAGAGAGGAGGTGATTTCAGAAGTGCCAGAGTAAACAATCTGTCTTGCTCTCTCCCGTCTATCAGCATCTCCTGCTGGAACAAAGGCGGTTCCTCTTTGAGACTGAAGCTCCACTGAGCGGTCATTACCGCAGCAGCCAAACTGATTTCCTTCCATTCTTGTGTGGGGAAATGTCTCGGACACTTCTTATTGAGTAGATTAGATAGAGAGACAGTGATTATGTTCATTCGTCATCTGTTCCTTCTCTGGGTTTTATTCGCTGTCCCTGCAAGAGGCCTGTGCTCGGTCTGCATGCTGCACTAATTGCAGTGGGCGTCTTTGTGCAATTTATGCTTTTGTTATGCATTGTTACACATTCGTGCTTTGTTTAATGAGTATATGGGTTTATCATGCAAAATCAGATCCTGGCAGCATTGATTTAGATGCAAATTAAAACCCAAAACAAAAACTTCAAAGGAAACTTCTTGTGTCTTAGATGTTCTTCTAATGAAATATGATTATTAATGTGTTTGCACAAAATATTTCTGAGCATGTTCTGCCAGAATTTTACAAGTGTATGTGGCCTGTATATAATTATTGCTCATACTAGGGATTACATATTTGGCTTTTTGACAAGTAACAACATCCGACCACCTAGCAATAAGCTAAAAACCTCTCCGAATTTAGCAACATTTGGCCTTAACACCTGGTGAAATTTGCAAGGGCATGTAAAATGTAAAATCTAGTTTTTCCTACCTTTATTATGTTCACATTACAAATAACTGCCCTCATCAGTCTGTATGAGTGACCCCATATTCAGATTATGTATCTTGCATAATATTCACACTCTCTGAGTCATTCAGG
Organism: Barbus barbus; assembly: GCF_936440315.1. NCBI lineage: Eukaryota > Metazoa > Chordata > Actinopteri > Cypriniformes > Cyprinidae > Barbus > Barbus barbus. Next base: position 38,258,794 of record NC_136734.1, read on the forward strand.
TCAAGGATTGTTGAATACAATAGCCTTTAGTGCTTAGAAACCTTGTTAGTTCTCCTGTGTAGAATCGACTGCAGTGGTCATGCAGTTTTACCCACGATTCTAAAGAAAACTTCATTCATTTCTTGTGGCATATACTATTCCTATTTATAAATGATTTCTGTGCCATACCTGTCAGTCTGTCTGTTCTGCCTTGCTATCTGTGCTGTGTATCGTTCTAGCACCCTGTCTGATGTTTTACCTTTTCTGTCGTTCTTATCTTTCTTTCCATCTGTCTTTTGTTATGTCCAATCTGTCTCTCATTCTAGCTGTGTATCATGACGGTTCTGTCTGTCTGTTGTCCCGTCTATCCATCTGTCTGTAAGGCCTATAAACATTCAGACATTTTTTCAAAACATTCACTTTTAAAGTTTGCTTTGAGGAATCAAATTATTGCATAAACTGACTGCTTTTCTTTTCTCTTTTGTTTGACACTTTCTGCTTGATTCTGTTCTGTTTGCAGTCCACAGTTAAATGCCAAGGAGGCTGGACTGGATAGAGAGATTGCTCTCTCTTCATCTTTGTTACAAGACTTTCCATCTTCTGCTTTGTTCATCTCATTCACCATCTCTGTCTCACTATCCTCTGTTGGAGTGGATGGATTTGTGTGCTGTAAATAGCAGCACCTGTTCAGCAGAGATTAACAGGAACCAAAGGGTTATTCTGGGCATAAGGAGGTGTCCTGAGTGTGTGTGTGTGTGTTGAAACCGTGTGGGGGTTAGAAGATCAGATTGGCTGAAAGAGAGAGACTGCAACATGTACATATGGGGAGGAATTTTTGTGCATTAAAAAGCTTCGTAAAGTGACTGTGGCCAATTACTCAAGCCACATGATGGGCATGTGTTTGAATGTTTGGGTATGGCCATTGATACAGTCTTGAAGGGGCTAAAATGAGTCATTCTTGAAATCTAATGCCAGTTTGGGTAGTGCTGTCTTCTATTTTGGACGTTCTGAGTTTCACACATTTGTCTTGGCGCACTGAAATGCCAACTTATTTGGCGCTTGATTTGGCACACTTGACTTGAAAACCGTCTGAACGGGCACGTGTGGTGAGCTATTTATAACCATAAAGCTGTTGTGCCACACATTTGCACAGTAAGTCAGAACTCCTACTCAGAGCTCATTTTCCTTCAGCCGTGCTTAGTTATGTAGTATGTGCTTACTTGAGCATTTTAGATGCATAGATGCAACACTCATAAATATTTCATACTGCAGACTTTCAGCAATGCTTTTCATTACAGGTGCACTCAGTAATTATTTTTCTCTCAGAACGGTTTTATAAACAAAGAACTAACTAGTAATTTTGACAAACACCTCAACATCATTTACATAAAAAATCGTATAAACAGTCATATTGAGATCAAATGCCAAGCTGGACACCATTTACTTTAACACAGCAACTTGCACATCTTCCTGTGAAAATTAATTAATTAAATTGTGAAAGCATCTTTAAGAATACCAGCTTGGTTGAGCACACATACACGCTTGTTTGCCCTCTTTCTAAACCACTCAGTCCATCTTTCTGTCTCTGTCCAGATGGCTTTGTGTGGGTTTTGGCCCAGACACACACACAGTAATCAGTTTAATAAGGAACCAGGCCACCAGTCTCTTAAAACACTATGTACACTATATGTTACATCTGATCTGACATTGAATTTTAAACTTTTGATGGTTGTCCTTTTATTTTTCCTAGAAAAGCCACTTTACATCAGTTTTTTTAATCTATCTGAGCACATGGCCAGCACATTGAGTCTGATTGTTTGACTACGGTATGTACATATGTTCCCTGTATTCTATCATTCTATATATTTATTGTAGAGTACGTCATTCATTAGAGCGTTTCCATTCTTACTCAAATCAAGTCAGATCAAGTTTGATGTAGGGGCCTGTCTTTTTTTTCTTTTCCTAGTTTTAAGCACGTAGTTCTGATCTGTTGGAGCAGAATTAGTCATACAGCTTCTAGCATTTCCTTTTGGTTCATATAGGCATATTCACAAATTCATGCAATTTCTTCATCTTTTTCCCCTCCCTCTGTAGTTCATGATAGATGGATTGTCTATTGTGAGTTCTGATTGCCAAAGGGAGTTATTGTGTCTCTTTGCGGACCTCAGCCTGTGAAAAACTCCTCATTGTTCTGAGGGTCTCTTCTCTCCCCTCCCTCACCCTCTCCGCTTTCATAATGCAGGCCATGACAGGCAATATCTTTCTGCAGTCTTTTTATTACATACAGAAACATCCAACCCCATTGTCTCATTTAATTTGGGAGCTTGTTTGCGTGTGTTCAGTCTGAGCAGACAGACAGGAATGAAGGTAATATTACCAAGCTGTCATCATGAGTTTATTTTAACCTTGCCATCTTTTTTAATTCATAGTGCATTTGAGCACGTTTTTGTTCCTATATTCCTACAGCCATATTTATCAAATGATGTACTGTTCTGCTACATTTGTGTTCCAGTTACGCAGCAGAGTGTCGCGATATCTTGCTGTTTTCCACCGCAGCGAAACATCCAACGTCAAACATAAATCAGGCTCCTGCGTTCTACATGCTCACAATGATTCTGTTCACACTATATGTGCTTGTGAGTAGATCAGGCCTAATGTGTTTTTAATGTGTAGAGAAAACAGCAAATCAGAGGGAAAGGAGACGTTCTGCTACACCAAAACATGATTGTGTAACTCAGCAGGAACTGATCAAGGAACAGACCTACTCATGCACTAATCAAAAACACTATGAGAACAGAGCCAAACTAGCCATATTTAATATTAGTGCTGTGGCATAGTGGTTTGCAAACTCTTGACACAATAAGCACAAAAAGTGAATGTTGCTTTTATAATATCCTGATGGAAAAAAGGGTTTAAAAATGTAGTATATAACACTGTGTGTGTGTGTGTGTGTGTGTGTGTGTGCCAGCCACATGACATGAGCACTAATGTATAATGGCTAAATAGTGTTTGTTATGTGAGATGTGGTGAACACGCATCATTTTTCAGATCAGTGACTTTTGACCTCTTTCATTCTGTTGGACAGGTTTATAGAAATGCTGGTCTTTGTCTCCTAGACCTTATCTTCTCTTAACAAACACCCAGCTGTATTGAGTCTGACACGAAGCAGCAGTTGAGTAAACAATGCTTGACGGTTCAGATTTTTCCCCTCTCTCACTTACTCATTCTGTCTGGACTTCCGTTCAGGAAGTGGCTAGAAAATGGCTGAGGACTATTTTCCAGCCACTTGGACCCATTCACCGATATGTTTGAAGATAGATGCATGTGTTTGCACATTTGTGCTTGTGTGTAAATGTGTGTAGAGGACACATAAATAAATAGGGTGTCTCTTAAGGTCAAGGAGAAAGGAGATATTAAGTCCCAGTACTTGGCAGCTACTCCATCTGGGTCATTCTCCAAGCCCATCTAAATGCCGAGGTGTCAGAAGAATGGATGGGGTTTTATTCTTATCTCTGGTGTGTCACATGTGCTGAGGATTTGGATTTGTGCCGGTTGCTTATCTTTTCAGTCAGTGCACCAGAGATATTTGTTCTGATTTCTTCAGTGACCATTTCTGACACCAGTAGCATGCATGTGAACGTCTTTTTTGTGTGTTATGGGTTGAGTGATTCAATCATTCACTCAACTGATTTGCTAGAAAGTGATTTAATAACAAAACAATTGACACTTCACAAAGACCCACCCCCTACTGCAGTAAAAATATACAACGTGAAGCAAAGAGGACACTAACAATGCACCAACGGACAAGACCGAGCCAGATTACTTTTGATTACAAATACAAATTACAAGTTTAGATTACATATTACAAATTACTTTGACTTTTTTTAAGAAATTCAAACAGTTTGTCTTGTGGCTCTTTCATGTATAGTGAAAGATCGCTGTAGCGCCTGAGTTCGAGCAGCATGTGAACAATCATCTCTTGATATTTACTACTATTTGTAGCATGGAATAAGCATGAATGAACATCAGAGTCAACAGAGAGACGTCAGTGCAGACCTAGTCTATTGAATTTGAAACTGGCAGATTCAGTGTTATGATTGGTCAGATTGCCTGTCAGTCAAAGTCCAGAGGAAGAGTGAATTGTTATTTTATGTTGTTAACTGTTAAACGTGTTTCTCCAAAAGCAGATTTTTATATATATATATATATAATTTTTTTTTTTTTTTTTTTTTCAACTGCTGAGCATGACTTTAGTTCAGCTTTAGAATAAAGACAATCCTAAATAAATTAATTAGGTGTTTAAAAAACATTACCATTCAAAAGTTTGTGGTCGGTAAAATTTGTAATGCTTTTGAAAGAAATCTCTCATGTTCACCAAGGCTGCATTTATTTCATCAAACATACAGTAAAAATGAAAATATTACTACAATTTTAAATAACTGTTTTCTATTTTAATATATTATAAAATGTAATTTATTCCTGTGATTAGTGTTGTCAAAAATATCGATATTTCGATAAGTATCGATACTGAAATATCTGAACGGTACCAATATTAATTTCCCGAAGTATCGATACACCGATACTAGCCGAGCTGTCACTTTCACTTCTCTCCAAAGGCGCGTGGATAAGCACCACACGTGACCGCACTCGTCTACTTCGCTCTGGTTAAATAGCAAAAGTGAAGTGAATAGAAAGATGACTGCTCTGGTTGTTAAAGAACACAGCAGGAGCGCTATCTGTAGGGATCTATGATCTCCGCGATGCAGAGAACGCCACGGAATCCAGTCATAAAAACGGAATTTACAGTTTAACGCGGAATGTCACGGAATTTGTCAAAGTTTGGATGAATTAATCAAAAGTAGGTCATTACACTTAAATCAAATCGCGATATGGACTAGTATCTGTAAATATTAAGCTGCAAAAGTGGATTTAAATATGAATCCTGCATGTTCTGCGCGTCTCTGTGTGAATGTGCTGCACGTGCGGTTGTTTACTAATGTGGCGCTCGCGGTGATTTCAGCGTCTGCCGTCTCAATGAGGACATAAATACATCAACAATATCTCCAGAACTGATCTGAAAGGCACTTTACCAGCATTTTACCATTTAATTTGAGTAAAACTAGCATCATATCATACACACACACAGAACTTTAGAAGTATTCACGGCAACCCGTCAAAATAAAAGTTCGGTTTAACTTAGCCTATTTCTGGCACACGGTCTTTAATAGGCTATGTTACTATTATTTAGTAGAATGTACATAATAATACTACTACTTACTACTACTGTTCATTTTTTTAAAGAAATAATCACAAAATATTTTAATTTTAATAGTAAATCCCCTTCATTTGCCAAAAATGTAAATGTTTAATTTTCATTAATTCAAATATAAATTAATTAAAATTGTTTTATGCCTTCATCTGATATCCAGTAAAATGTAAATACACAACACAGAATTTCTGAGGGGGAAAACACATTTCATAAGGCTACTGTAAGAATAAATAAAAATTGTTTGTATGCATTCAAATAATAGACATGCTAAAACACAGAATTTGGTAACAATAAAACATAAGGTGAGAAAAAAATAAAACATTTCATACGGCCCTAAACGTGTCATTTTTGTTACACTTTTAAATTAATTTTTCATGAATAAAATTTTATTTCATGATTTTAATGAATTAGACATGCTTTTAGATTAATAGCATTGAATTTGACCATTAAAAAAAAAGAGTCCAGAAAAATTAAAAGGAAAAAAAAAAAAAACGGAATCCAGAAAAATTAAAATGGAAAAAATTGAATGTAGAAAAAAATAAAACGGAATTTGGGGAAAAATAAAACGGATTTCATAGGGCCCTATATCTGGAAATATTTTGGTTTTGAAGCAAATGAGAATATCAACAAATAGAACTTTGGATTTTAATTAGTACATGTAATAAATGTTAGTTTCAATTAACATTTAACTAAGATTAATAAAAGATTAATAAATCAACAAATGCAGTACCTCAAGACATTTTTTTGTTCATGTAAAATATACCGCATGTTCTTGACTTGTTACATTTATCTTTAAATTAAAAAAAATTACCCCCTTAATATTGTGGCAGTTTTTCTCACCGTGGTATCGAAAATGGTATCGAGTATCGATATTTTTCAAGGTATCGTATCGAAGTTAGAAATTCCAGTATCGTGACAACACTACCTGTGATGTACAGCTGTATTTTCAGCATCATTACTCCAGTCTTCAGTGTCACACGATCCTTCAGAAATCATTCCTGATTTGCTGCTCAAGAAGCATTTCTTATTATCATTAATGTTGAAAAGCTTATGAAGCTTCATATTTTTGTGGATACTGTGATACTTTTTTGTCAGGATAGAAAAGTTTAAAAGAACAGTATGTTCGGCCTGGATTTGGCTGTCCGTTTTTTGCCACGCATGTAACCACAGCAGCTGCAGTCTGGCCTTAAAATACACGTGGTAAGGAATGCGTATGAGGTTAGCGAACAACTGCCACTCAGATATGCACTGTCAGGACACAACTTAAATGTAGCAGTGTGTGTATTTGTGCAGCACACCTGTGGATGTATGTATAAACCTGCTTTGAGTCTACAAGGATATGACGGCGTCAAGATATTTACAGAGGCTTCTGCGAACAGTGGTGAAGCTTTCATTCGCTTGGTGTTCAAGTTCAGCCCTCTGTTTAGCTCAGATCCGTTTAAGCTGCTGTTGTTGGGGGTATTCTACTGTTTTAAGCAGATCTATATGAGGAAAGAGCGAGATGTCATCTGTTCTATTGTCCTTTCAGAGTGTGATTAATAGACCGGCGGGGCTTTGTGACCTTATTTAGTCTGCTTTTCACCCTCAATATTAAATTGTTTAAAGGGCTAGCGGTGAAGATAATCTCTTTGGTGTGGATCACATCCCATAATGCCCATCGAGCACTATGTGGTCTTGTGCGTGTTGTTTTTAGACTGGTGAGATTACGCTGGTAATAGTTCTCCTGTAAGTTTGGACTTGTGTTCACAGCTCTGCGGCTGTATCTGTGGGAGCGTTTCTCCCTTCGGCTGTGGTTAGACTGATGCTTTAATCTGGTAGTGTGTGGGGAGACGTGACTGACGGTGGGATTGATCTGTGTTTGTGTTTCTCACTTCTCTTGTTTGTAAGTTTGTGTATTCAGAATATCAGAGAAGATGCACTGTAAAAAATGAGTTCTTCAATCAAAATGAATTTTACTGTCAGGCAGATATCAGTGTTTGTTCAAGTAGTTTTTGAGAAGTTAGATGCACATACTGTATATAAACTCACTATCATTCAAATCGCTTGGGTTCAGTAAGGTTTTTTTTTTTTTTAATGAGTGAAAAGTTTCTCAGAAATATTAAGCAACCTCATTTTAGAGCGCTTACATGTTCACTGCACCACAGATCTGGCCTTTTCCTTTAATGTTTTTGATGTCTTGAATGCTTGATTTTGGGGACCCAGTTAAATCTGGTGAGCTTTTTCATAGCTAAGTCAGCCCTGTTCTGGGATACAGCAAATACTTGATTAAGGTAATTGTAAGCAGCATGATAGGTTAATTGGTTTATTGATGTGTTAGTGTGTGAATGTGTTTTGCTGGAGGTTTGGAGGAATATTTTGAGATCCTGTGGGTCTCAGCGAATGAGTTGGCAAACACTGTTGAGGCTGATAAGGGGAAACCAAGCTTTGGCATCCCAGGACGGATTAGTGGAAACTGGCGCACTGCAAGCACCCCCCGTCTCAGACAAACTTGGATTAGAAATGGGGGGATAGTCTCTGTGTGCATGCGGGACCAAATTAACATTGTTGACAATGGCGGATTAATTGATATTATCAGCATTCTCTGAGGCACAACTGTATTGTAAACACCGTGAATGTAAATATTTGTTTATACTTATTTTCGAATGCTGAAGACACACCTGTTGCTGGAGAGACTTTATGCACTACAGTCGAATATTGATTTAAACGTAAAAATTCAGTTTTGTATAAGAAAATTAATGTGGAAGGGATGCATTTTGACACTCCTAAAAAGGGATTGCTCACTCAAAAATGAACATTTGCTGAATTTGCCGAAAAGGTCATCCAAGATGTACATGAGTTTGTTTCTTCATCGGAACAGATTTGGAGAAATGTAGCATTACGTCATTTGCTCGCCAATGGATCCTCCGTCAGAATGAGAGTCCAAAAAGATGGTAATTCACATGACTGCAGTCCATGAATTAATGGCTTGCGAAGAGAAAAACTATGTGTTTGTAAGAAAAAAAATTATCATTAATGTGTTTTAACTTTAAACCATCACTTCTAGCCAAACTGCAAGTCCATAATCCATAATTACGCTTCCTGCAGTGAAAAAGTCCATCTCCTGTTGTCCTCTCGGGTCAAAAGCCACCAACACATTAGTTTAGAACTGTTGTAGACTCTTTCTGCTGTAAACAGTGCTTGATTTCCCTCCTGATTTAGACTTTTTCACTGGAGAAAGCAATATTATGGATAGAGGACTCATATTGTAACCAGAAACAATGGTTTAAAGTTAAAAACGTCTTAATGATGGAATTGTTTATTACAATAATGCAACTTTTGGAAATGTGTTACTTGTGGATAATTGTGATGATTTGGACTCTCATTCTGACGGCACCCATTCACTGCAGAGGATCCATTGGTGAGCAAGTGATGTAATGCTACATTTCTCCAAATCCGTACCAATTCATCTACATCTTGGATGGCCTGAGGGTGTGTTAATTTTCAGCAAATCTTCATTTTGGGTGAACCATTTACGTTGCAAAAAATCACACTTTTACTTCCATTTGAGGCTCAGCAAGTGTTCACTTTGGACCCAGTGTGTACTCTTGCACGCAAATGGACACACTACCTTGCTGTCAGGAGTGGGCATTTACTTTCATAAGATTCTAATGAGGAAAATGTAGGGCAAACATTTTTCTTTCAGGGAGGTTGTACAGGAAGTCCTTCTAATGAATAGATCTCTGTTGTCAGAAGCTCCAGGGTGGATCTCTTCTCCACACAACGTTAGCGCCTCAACATTCCCTCAGTAAGCATCTGTCTGACTGATTAATGATCTCCTGTGTTCAAGCCCATCACCATCTTCCTTTTTTCTGGACTGTTTCCATTATAAATCGTGTAGATTTCTCACACATTGATTAATGAAGCATTGTTTATTGTAGATACAGGACTCCTATGGTTCACTAATTGGCCCATAGTCCTTTGAAATAACTTAAGCAGTGAAGTGAAAGGGGGGGTGGGGGGGGGGGGCATAATAGAGGTGTGTGAATTCAACTATCTCTGCAGGTGTAAGATTGCATCCATGCAGTAAATGTGAGGACTAAAAAAATACGCATTGCAAACACATACCGAGCATTCATTTAGCATTTTCTGCACAGAAACACTGGTGGATATGATAGCTGGAACTTCAAAAGCTTTTTCCTCTATTATGGCACTTAGATATGTTATTTGTCTAGTCAGATGGGAGCTACATTACTGAAATACATCCATCATCCCAGAGAGATGTGCATCATGGAGAAGTGTATGCTGCATATCAATGAGGCCACACGCCTGTACTGAAAAAAAATACAGTTTAATGTCTTGCTGTCAGGTCCCAGTAGAAAAGATGTTTATTAGTGGTGGTTGTTTATAGACATCTATAATAATTATTATTCATCATACTTAAGATTACAAAACAAACCCATAATCCTAAATATCGAACTTTATAATGCCATTAAAACCAATGGTTTTCCTCTACAGCCATCTACTCTGGTGCATATCTCTCTTTCCTTCTCTTATTTTTATTTTATTTTATTTTATTTTACAACCATAAGTATGAACATAGTAATTGTGATAAGTCTACTCAAGCACCACTAATAAATAGCTTCTCTATAGATGTATTTATTTAAATTAAATAATTATTGAATTATTTAAAAAAAAAATTGTTGTCCCACTCTTTGTTTTTATTTTAAGGTATGAACATAGTAATTGTGATAATTGTCTTCTCCAGCACAACTAATAAATAGTTTCTCTGCAAGATTTATTTATTTAATCATTTAATAATTATTAAATTATTAAACATTATTATTTTATTTTTTTAAATTATTTTACAGCTGTAAGTGTCATATCAGGCATTTAGTAATTTATACTATTTATATTCTAATTATTGCTCCATCTATTAAATGACTAGATTTGTTGGGGTTGTGATGTCTGTCTCTCTCTATCTCTATCTTTTTCTGCATGTTTTCTAGCATGTTTAAATGTTTTTTTCTGTTTATCTCACAATCAGAGTGTTATGAATTAACTAGCGTTGGTTTAAAAGCTTTGTGCTCCCTAAAGCTGTTGTTGACAGGGTTGTTTCTTTTATCTATATTGATCTCGTCTGCATATTATAATCCTCATGGATAGATGGCTCCTGCCTCTGGCACAGATTTGCTAATATTTGTAGCAGCTAGGCGTTAGACACTGCAGGGAATGGCCTAAATTAAACCTTATATTCAGCCCGTGGGTTGTTAAAATGCCAGTGTACCTTACACTAAAGTGTAAAAGCGTGTTAAAGCGTGATTTAGGATACAGCCTTCTTACACAGGGTTTGCTGGTTTTAAGGGACAGCTAGTTTAATGGAGAACAGTAGATCTCCATCGCAGCCCTGCCTGAAGAAATGAAGCTTGTTTCATGAAGGTAATTAAAGTACTTTTAGTCATGTTGTTTAAATGCATACTATAATGTTTAGATTTCCCACAATTATGCTCACAGAAGAGGAAACAGACTTGCAAATTGATCAATTTTGTTGACTGGTCGTCTAGGTTCATGTCCATTGAGAGGCTCAAAAGCTTTTCTTGGCAATATATGAGGATTATGTGCTTCCAACATTGTCTGCAACACTTTGTAGAGAGCTTTAATAATATAATTCCCCTTTCCACAAAGTAGGTACATAGAAATGCTTTACTAAATCTGAAGGGTTTCCAGTACATTGACATTTATACATTTAGCATGCGCTTTTATCCAAAGCAACATGCGTTTCATTCACATTATGCATTTTATCAGTTCTTGTGAGTTTAAGCTGTAAATGGAGGCACTAAGGGCAGTAGTTGATAGGTGGGTGTCCAGATGCGGCGTAGTCTATATTTAAAAAAAACAAAAATACGTTGGATAACTACATTTTGTTGCAGAAAACTACCCAAGTGCAATTTGCATAGGCTACTACTATAAATATTGCTCACAGGGGATGATTTCAGGTTCATCAGTTCTTCCTGAAATTTACAGGAAAAAAACCTGTTTGGGTGACCTTTTACTGTGTTTATTACTTTTCTTGTTTGAGGTGTGATACTGCATGTCCATCAGTTTGCAGCGTAATGATGCTTGCAAACTCGCGCTGTGCCACAAATCGGTCTGTTTCAAACAAAAAGACAGTAAAGTCATGCTGAAAAAGTAATGTTCTTATTCTCTGTTTTTATCTGAGCTTCATCAGATGAGGCATTTCACAGCTTTTTTACAGAGCAGTCTCTTATCATTTACTGTTGCTGTCAGGAAATATTTTGAAAAAAAAAAAAAAAAAAAAAAAAAATATATATATATATATATATATATATATATATATATATATATATATATATATATATATATATATATATATATATATATATATATATATATATATATATATATATATATATATATATATATATATATATATATATATATATATATATATTTTTTTTTTTTTTTTTTTTTTTTTTTTTTTTTTTTTTTTTTTTTTTTTTTTTTTTTTTTTTTTTTTTTTTTTTTTTTTTTTTTTTTTTTTTTTTTTTTTTTATTATATATTTAAATTATTTAAATATGATTTGATTTTAAATATTATTTAAATATTTAAAAATATTTTTAAAATATTTAATTAAAAAAAGTAACATAAAAATACATAGGTTTTTGGTTAAAATATTTGTATTGTGTGGTAACTGTTTTACTAAAGCAGTAAGATACTCAAGGCATGCTGTATAAATCATGGCTGAACGGGATGCAGTGTCTCCGCTTATCGTTGTACCTAACAACACCCTTCAGCTGTGACTTAACACACCTTGGAATGTCTCGACTAACTAATCAGAAACAAGTATTTCAGAAGTAGTTATGAATAAAGGTGCTTTGGTTGTTGTGATTTAAAGGAGATTAATTCATTTAGAGACAGAACCTTTGTAACCTTAAAAATGTAGAATGAAATTGTTTATAATTATGCAATTTACCTTTAAAAATAAGCTTTCTGTACATCATAAAATGTAATTTATGCCTTTGATGGGCGGCAAAGCTGAATTTCAGCAGCCATGTCTTTAGTGTCACATGATCCTTCAGAAATCTAATCAGATATGCTGCTCAAGAAGCATTTCTTATTCTCAGTGTTAAAATGTGTATTTGTGTGGCCAACAAGCCTTTTAGTCTGTTCTTGGTTTTGATGTGAAAACGAAGAAATAATGTAACCACCTTAACCTAATAAAAATCTCTGCGCTGTCATTCAGATGAAGGACACTCTAAGCCCTGCCGCCATCTGTCTGTCTCGCATAGAGCAAGACGCTTACAGATCAAGGGTTATTGCATTTCACAGGCAGTGTATTTATTCGTTCTTGTTTACCCCCAAAGAGATGTTCATACGGCTGATAAAACTGGCATTTATTTCTTTGCCCACAGCATGGATTGATTCTGAGGTCGTCTGTTTGGATTATACATGAAGGAGTAGTTATGCCATCAGTTTTGCTGTGTTGTGTCTGACGGGGGTGAATCATTCTCACCTTCCACTTCATTACTGCTTTGAATTCTGTGGTCTGACATCTCTGGTTAAAATATAAAAAACAACAAACTGCATAGAAAACTGAATGGAATGAGTGTATTGAATCTCATCAGAGAGCTAAAGGTGACAGACTTCACCTATCCGAAGAGTCTGGCGTTCCTCCAGTGCAGACGGAGTATGAGTTAGTGCTTTTCCCTCAGGGTTCGAGAGAATAGTAGCGTAATCTGCTGCCTGCCGAGAGAGAATAGATGTAGCAGAAGGGGTTTGAGAGTTATGGATCATTCTAGCTTTAAAAAATCTGAGTGGATGAGGTGTGTTCGAAGCTGCTTTGGTGTAGCCAATGTAACGGTTGCTTGGCAACTATAAAGGTCTGCAGTTAGGCTAATGGACTGTATTACTTGAAACAATATTTCCATTATTGTAATTGTTGTTACAATTAAATGCACTTGTTTGTGCAACAGTGCTGTCTTTATGAAACTCATCTGGTAAAGCATGGCCTTGAGTGGCTTGTTGCTTCATGTAATGGTTTAAATGGTTACATAGTGGTCATACTATGAATGCATTATAGATTTATCTGCCTCTAAATGACGTGCAGAAACCAAAATAAATGTGCTTGGTCACTTTGCATGTCGATCAAATGGTGTCCTCCTGTCTGGGTGGGTGGTTCTTGGCCAGGAAAAGTCCTGTTCTGCAAGACTACAAGAAATGTAATAGACTCCAATAGGAGTCCAAATTTAGAAGTGCACAAATATATATGCTTGGCTCTGCCTGTTAACCCATCTTAAATAAAACCTGAGCAGAGCCTGGTTAGAGGGTATATTATGAGAAGAGCTATGGTAGGACTGCATTGGAGTTTTTGGCTCAAGGTCTGCATATAAAGTCACACCAGAGGAGTTCAGCTGGGATCAGGACTTGGCTTTCTGCAGACCAGTCAAGTTCTTCCACACTGACTCAATCAATCATGTCTTTTTGAACCGTGTCTTATACACAGAGGCACTGTCATGTTAGAATAGAAAAGGAATATCATTATATGCTTTAACATTAAGATTTGTACTCATAGAAATGACTAAAGTAGTTAAACATGTTCATTAGAAGGGGGTGACCCAATACTTTTGGCAATAAAGTGCATCAGTCAAATATATCCTAAAGTTTGCAGATTATTCAGTCTGTCACTAGAGTAACCGCACACATTGGATTTTAATTTATTCAGCAATAACGTTCACAAGTTTTCTGGGGTTTGCATGAATCTCTCTGTTAGAAAAAAAATATTACAGCCACAAGCTGAAACATGATCATTCTGAGATATTCTTTTGAGCTGTAGCATTCTAGATAATAATCTTTCTTGTGTTTCTCTTGTATGCTCTCAGGTGTCCGTGGTTAACCAAGGCCATCTCCCCTGTTGTGCCTCTATACAATGGCATCGTCTTCCTCTTTGTGTTGGCCAACTTCAGCATGGCCACCTTCATGGATCCTGGAGTTTTTCCCAGAGGTATGATCCAGTTGTAGTTTAGGTTTCTCTGTATTAGATGCCTGGAGATACAACAGTAGGTCCATGATTAGTCGTACAAAACGCTGATGTGAATGATGAAATGTCTGTTTCCCAGCGGATGAGGACGAAGACAAAGACGATGACTTCCGAGCTCCGCTTTATAAAAACGTGGAGATAAAGGGAATTCAGGTGCGGATGAAGTGGTGTGCCACGTGCCACTTCTACAGACCTCCGCGCTGCTCACACTGCAGTGTGTGTGACAACTGTGTGGAGGTGAGACTAATAAAACACAGAGCTTGCGTGTTATAAAATGATCACAATGCCGGTGCTCACACACGCTTTTCTTCTCACTGTAGGAGTTTGACCACCACTGCCCATGGGTGAATAACTGCATCGGCCGGAGGAATTACCGATATTTCTTCTTGTTCCTGCTGTCTCTAAGTGTTCACATGGTGGGAGTGTTTTCCTTCGGCCTGCTGTTTGTCTTACACCACCTTGAGAGGCTGAGTGCGCTTCACACAACCGTGACGTATCCTTCCACAGAACGCAGTTCCTGGTCAGAAATAGCAACTATGATAAAAGCTCATTTAGTTGTATTTAATGAATGCGTGGCTATTCTATGTGGATTTAAACTACCGTTCAAATCTTTTTTTTTAAAGAAATTTTTACTGAGCAAGTGTAATGACAATAAAGACTTTTATAATGTTACAGATTAATTCTATTCCAAATAAATACTTTTCAATAACGTATCAAAGCAACAATAACATCTGACTACAGAGAAATCATATATTTTGAGTTTAGCCTAAAAATAGCATTTTATTTATTTTTTAATTTTTTTTGTCCCCCTATATAAACTCGATTTTGGCAATGCAAGAAATTTGATGAAAGAATGAAAGATTTGTATACAATTTATTTTTATAATAATTTTTCTCTTAAGCAGGCGTGACTGTCAACAGCATTTTGTGAGATTTTCATTGTGACATTGTCTTATTATATTATTTATTGTGATTTACTACTATAGTTTTTTATTAATATTTTAAATAGTATTATTTAAATAAAATAAAAATAGATTTTATTTTTATATTTGTAGTTTTAGCAATTTTTGTGCTTTTGCCTTTTTTATTTTTTTTAGTTTATTTTTAATATTTCTCTGTACCTTTATTTTTATTTAAATTTTTAGTAATTTTAGTACTTTAGATTCAGCTTATTTCTCATTTACTTTCAGTGTAATATCTAATATTTATATTTCTTTAGTTTTTTTCAGATCTTTAATTAATTGTTTATTTTTTTATATATTTCTGTGTACCTTTACTTTTATTTCAGTTTAAAGTTTTAATAAATTTAGTATTTTAGATTCAACTTATTTCAGTTTATTGGCAAGGCAACATTTCTAATTTACTTTTAGTCTAATATTTAATATTTATATTTTATTTTATTTCAGATGTTTAATAGTTTTAATTAAAAATAACACTTTGTTAGACAGGGAGGCCCCGCCCACAGTGACATCACATTGGCTCAAAATCCTGCACTACTTATCTATGTACTAAAAATCAAAATCAATACGATTCGAATTAGCTGTAGCTTCGTGGAGCATTTCTCTTTCAGCGAGGACAGAAAGAAAATCACAACAGGCTCCTTGACTTTCCTGCTGTCCAGTCTTGTGGTTATGTGTGTGACTGGCCTGTTTTTCATCCCTGTTATGGGCCTCACTGGGTTCCACATGGTTCTCGTAGCCAGAGGACGAACCACAAACGAACAGGTGATCCAAATTACCCACCACTAAACATGTTAATCTGGTTTGTGTAACAACATGCGCACTTGTAGAGGCAGAACTGTGCTCACATGTTGCACACCCACTCAGAATCACCTTGATGTCTTTCCAACTTGATTGCCTTCTGTTGTTCGTGCACCACATCTGTTACAAAGCCTGGTATTTTCATCACACATTATGGTCCTGTGGGTCAAGGACAGTTGTTTTCCACTCTCTCCAGTTTGCTCAAAGTACGATTCCTCTCTCTCTCTCTCTCTCTCTCTCTCTCTCTCTCTCTCTCTCTCTCTCTCTGTGTCTCTGTCTCTCTCTCTCTCTCTCTGTTCTCAGGTGACAGGAAAGTTCAGAGGAGGAGTGAATCCATTCACTCGGGGTTGCTGTGGTAATTTGAAACACGTCTTATGCAGTTCACTTGCTCCTAGGTAAAGAAACAACTGGCTCACACACACACACACACTTACATTGAATTTACATTACATTTGTGTTATTTTACATTTGAAAAGCAGACAGGATTCTGTGAATATTATGCTTTGACAAATGCTACAAAAGACCTATGAAGTACCAACCTCACTCTGTCTTGAGCAAAAGAATGGCAGTTGCAGCCGATGTCCATAAGGTGACATATATTAATTAATTGATTAATTAATCAGTTTCAAATAAGTGGTGTTCTTTAGAAATTTCGATTCATGAAAAATTCTGAAAAAAAAAAGTATGCACAAAAATATGAAGCAGCATAACTGTTTTCAACATTGATTATAATAAGAAATTTTGTTGGGCAGCAAATCAGTATTATTTATGAATAATCATGTGACACTGAAATCCGCAGTAATGGCTGCTGAAACGTAACCATTGCCATCAGAGGAAGAAATTGCATTTTATATAAAAAATATATTTAAAATAGAAAACGGTTATTTTGAATTATAATGGTATACAGTAGCAATTTTTACTGTTTTTGATCAAATAAATGCAGCCTTGGTGAGCATAAGAGTTCTGTCAAAAACATTAAACATCTTACTGACCCCAGATTTTCTGAACAGTAATGTACTTCCAAGATAACTAACTTCTTGAACAAGAAAAAATGAAGGGAATGAATTTTATTCATCAGTTGTTGATTGAATTGTGAGTACTGCATGGAAGCAGATCTGAAGATTGCATGTGCGTGTGTGTGTGTGTGTGTGTGTGTGTGTGTGTGTGTGTGTGTGTGTGTGTGTGTAAACTCATCAAAAATACCTCAAGAAGAAAATATGCTTTGAAATATAACGGCCTTTAACAATTACTGTGATACTTCTAAACACGAGACAGAGGTGAAAAAGAGGTTGTTTATCATAGTAGACAGTCTGGAGGGGTTTGAGAAGAATAGGGTCCATAGGAAAGTAGATTATGTCCTGTTTTTCTTGCCTGTTTTATGACACTCTGAGCAGGAAAAGCATATAGTACTGAAGATTTGAATCAGGTTGTGAAACAATGGAGAGAGAAAGTGATTGCCGTATAAACACAGATTAGAGCCAAGGTTAATGTCTTCTTAAGACTAGTGAAGGCATCGTCAGAAACAATAGAGGACAACCTTTGTGAGGCCAAAGCAGAACAAAAGAAAGTTGCTGTAAACTTTTTTCCACAAGACTATTTACATCATTCCTCGAATCAGAATTATAGGAATAGTTCACCCCAAAAAAGTGAAAATCAATTAATTATTATATTAATAATTATTCTGATATGCTGATTTGGTGCTCAGAAAACATCTCTTATAATTGTTAATGTTGAAAATGATTGTGCTGCTTAATATTTTTGTGAAAAATGTGCTGCATATTTTTTCAGGGTTCTTTGATGAATAAAAAAGTTCAAAAGATCAAAATTTATTTAAATAGAAATTTTTGGTAACAATATAAAATGTCTGTCACTTTTGATCAATAGAATGCATCCTTGCTGGATAAACGTAATAATATGTGACCCTGGACCACAAAACCAGTCATAAGTGTAAATGTTTTAAAATTGAAAGTCGAATAAATGATCTTTCCATTGATGTATGGTTTGTTAGAATTGGACAATATTTGGCTGAGATGCAACTATTTGAAAATCTGGAATCTGAGGGAGCAAAAAAATCTAAATATTGAGTAAATCGCCTTTAAAGTTGTTCAAATGAAGCTCTTAGCAATGCATATTACTAATCAAAAATTAAGTTTTGATATATTTACAGTAGGAAATTTACAAAATATCTTCATGGAACATGATCTTTACTTAATATCCTAATATCCTAAAAGAAAAATCTATAATTTTGACCCATACAATGTATTTTTGGCTACTGCTACAAATATACCCCAGAGACTTAAGACTGCTTTTGTGCTCCAGGGTTACATTTCTTTAAAAAAATAAAAATAAATGGATCAAATAATAATAATAAAAATAAAACTTCTGACCCTAAACTTTCCAATGGAATCAGAATCTTCAGAATTTCCTCTTTTATATTCCACAGCAGTCACGTGGGTTTGAATCAACATGAACATGAGTAAATGATGACACAGTTGTCATTTTGTCAACTATTTTTAAGCATTTGATAACCTACATGTGGTTGTGGTACACACTGAGTCTGACACATGAACTTGCATGCTTTTTCTAAAAACAGATTTAATGCATGCCTCATGTCAAGTGTTTCTGCTCCACAGGTACATCGCTGATCCCAGGAAGAAAATTCCCATCGCTCTGAATCCACCGTTCCTCCGCCCTGAGCTCTCTAACCGACACGTCAGTGTGAAAGTCACTGATAATGGTATCCATAGTAGCATCCTACGAAGCAAAGTGAGTCCACAAAAGCTTTTAATTCTGTCTGCCCACAACCTGGAATTTCAATGGCGTTTAATCATTTTTGTTATTGTACTAAGTACCGTTACACCAGCAATTCAGAATCCCATCAACACAGGTTCATTATTCAGATTTCAATGAAAACTGAAATTATTAAACTAAATGGTGTCCCTGTTTTTAATGAGCAGTTTTGATGTCTCTGCCTAAATCAAGATTCCCAAAATAAATGGATTGTTCTTGTGCTCTAGTCTAAGACCAGTCTGGATGGTGTGGATGATAAAGGTATAGATACACAACCACCTCTGCCGCCCAAAGCAGACCGCTACAACCAGCTAAAGACTCAGCTCACCTCCAGCGAAGGCAAGTAACACAAACAAGCATTTTTAAAGCAATTAGCTCCTAAATGTAACCGATTTATGTATTTGTAATTATTTACTCTGTATTCAAATATTATTATTATAAATTGTTATTTAAACATCATGTGATTTATAATAAAATAGTTTTCCGAATTATTCAAAGCCTGTGTCTTCAGTGGCCCTTAGCAGGATGTTGAATCGTCTATTTCCTAACTGCACTTCTACTGCCATCTGGTGTTGCATCATATTGCAGCACTATTGAGTCATTCATTTCATTTGTGCCACATTTTCTAGAGAGTTCCCTGTCCGGCAAACCCATCAATCCATCCACCCCAGCCATGTACAAATACCGGCCTTCCTTCGGCACCATGCCTAAAGTGCACTATCACGCAACCGGAGAGAAGGTGGGAGAGACAGACTCAAACAATCATTTCTGGAGTCATCTATTATAATATGTTCATAAGTTTGGGTCTGTAAGATTTGTTCTGCATTTATTTAATCAAAAATACAGTCAAAACAGTAATATTGTGAAATAATATTACCAGTTAAAATAACAACTATTATATATTTTATAATGAAATTTATTTCTGTGATGGCAAAATATAATTTTTAGCATCGTTACTCTAGGTGTCACATGATCCTTCAGAAATCATTCTAATGTACTGATTTGGGCCACAAGAAACCTTTTTTTTTTCAGTGTTGAAATATTTTTGTGGAAAACACTGCTATTTTTCTTTTCAGCATTGTTTGATGAATAAAAAAGTTAAAACAAAACAAAAAAACTGCATTTATTTAACAGAAATCTCTTGATTGTCATGCATTTGATCAGTTTATTGCATCAGTTTAATGATAGTTTAAAGAATTAATTTCTATAAAAAATATTATAGTAATTGATATTTATTTGTATAATACTATAGTAAAGTACTTGAATTAATTTGTTGTGGTAATATAACATCTATAGTAACATAAACTAATTTCTTTACCCAATACTAAGTTTTCTACAACTATAGGGTATATTATACTACAATATTATACAGTAAAAGCTAAAGTATACTATTTATTACAGTTTATCAGTTCACTATAGTTAACATTCATTAACATAGTGTTGTAAATACTATAATATATACAGTATAATATGGTTCAAAACACTATAGTATTTACTATAAATTACTGTAGTATTTTTTCATGCACAACTTTGTACAATGGTGTAATATAATATAATATAATTTTTTTTAATGCTGTTGATTACAGATTGTAATGTCCGAGAACGGTAAGCACTCTGCCGTTTTGGAGGAGAGAGGTCACGATTACCGCTCCGAGCCGAATCTGGATATGCCAGACTACCGCAGCACTCCTCTTCACCGAACATACCAGTCCTCCCCTTTCCAGCTGGACTCCTTCAGCACGACGTCTCGTTCATTCAGTTTGAAGCAGGGAGTGAACAGGGCCGACCAGATGCCACTGGGTGGAAGCAAACCAGAAACGGTCACGTCCACCCCTCACAAAGGAGTCTTCTCCCCTGGGACGTTATCGGGCCGCAACGGCAGCCTATCCTACGACAGCTTGCTAACCCCCAGCGTAACACCGTCTGTGGGCGAGTGCGCCGCTCACCCGGGAGTGCCCTCTATGGGTTTTCATTCACCCTACCTACCCACTAAGATGTGCCACGTACGTGGGCCCGAGCTTCAGCGGCACATCGGCCCGCCGCCCTATAGTCCTGTGCACGTCGGAGCGATGTACGGACGGGAGTCGGCGCTCTCAAGAGACCGAGATCCCTCGCCCGTCCGCTACGACAACCTCTCCAAAACCATCATGGCTTCCATCCAGGAGAGGAAGGAGCTCGAGGAGAGGGAGAAACTCATGCATCGGCACGCTCAAGCCTACGCCAACGATTCGGGTGTATTTGACACCTGCAGCGGAGCCGCCTACGGACTCCCACCTGGCACGTGCTACCCAGACGGCCCCAGAGGCCCCGGATCCCGAGAGCCCACCCCTCCTGTGTGCGGCTCTCGGGATAACTTGATGGGAGTCGGGGTGGTGGGATACGCTCCCCGAACACCCGTTCTGCGCTCCTCTGCATCCTCGCTCTCCAGAGTGCCGAGGACTTCCACGACGTCCCTCCACACCGATGCAGGCGGTGTGAGCCGGACAGCTGAGCACCAATATCGCTCTCCGGTGCACCAAACACACCACTCCCCAACAGCTGTGCCCCGTTCCCCGACATACGCGCATCAGAAGGTCGCTTTCATTAGCGCCCTGGAGAGGGCAGACTTGCCACATCTTGGTACAAGGTATGACACATAGCATCTTTTAACCAGTCAGAAAAGGACGTGATGTATAGACTAAACGGTCTTGATATGTATGCTCTGATCCGGCGGGGATTTCAGTTGTGTTATGTTTATT
This sequence comes from Barbus barbus, assembly GCF_936440315.1. Taxonomy (NCBI): domain Eukaryota; kingdom Metazoa; phylum Chordata; class Actinopteri; order Cypriniformes; family Cyprinidae; genus Barbus; species Barbus barbus. The sequence goes on from NC_136734.1 coordinate 38,280,364, forward strand.
TGTTCATTTTTGAGTACTGCTTTTTTGTACTTTAATAAATTAATTTAGTCATTATTGTTATTTAGAATATATACGGTTAAGTTTTTGCCTTTCTGCAGAGATGAAAACAAAAATGTTGTGATTATGGATCTGTTAGCCAAATAAATGTCTTTTTTTTTGCTTTTCCCCCATTTTCATTTCTGCACGCCTGTTCATCCATATTCATGAGCTTATTTATGACGCTTTGCATGGCATGTACTTCTGGCATACTGTACATTTTATTGCATCATTGTAATCTCATAAATGGTGTCAGAATTCAGTGTAATATACAATATTTATGATTTGATATCCATTTACCTCTCCTTGTTCTGTTTGTGTTGCTTTTTATGCTTAAATAGTGCTTTTTAATAATTTTACACACTGTATTTTTCTTTGACTTGTTTATTTTACAAATGGCAAATGACTAATACCAGACTGCATGATTGTTTCCTCTTTAAAATTATGATTTATTACATGGCTCAACAGAAAGGATTTTTTTTTTTACTTTCCATGCCAACATTTTTATAGATCCCATCAAAAAAATCATCTGTTTTTATTTTTAGCAATGTTTTTTAGATTTTTTTTTTTTTACTAGAAATAATATATATATATATATATATATATATATATATATATATATATATATATATATATATATATATATATATATATATATATATATAATATTAAATTATACTTTGTCTTCACAATTTTCTTTATGTAAAAAAGAGATGAAAATAAGGTAAAGAAAGCATAATGATAACAAAATTCAAGTAAAATATAAGAAAGCATAACAGCATAAAAATACAGTATTATAAAAGAGAAAAATCTTTGCAAGGCATAATTTGAGGGCAAGTGCCTGTTTTGTCAACTGGCTCTAAACTGACTCCTTATTTTTGAGCCCTGTATTATTATCTCAATTACACAATCCCTTCCACCACTCTTCTTCATGAACTCATCTTCATTTTTTAACATTTCAGTCCATTTAGTACGTTTGAAACTCTTCCTTTCTAAAGAAGGACAGATAAGGATAACAGTTCAGGATACAGCTGGAAAGGAACCACTTCAAATCTGTCTTCCTGTTTTGTGATATTTTCTCCACATAGAGAGGACCTCTGTCAAGGTAAAGTCAACGGGCAACTAAAGGGCCAAGCACGTGACTGCCATCTAGGGACTCCCAGCAGACACACCAATGTCAAAAAGGTCACAGGAGTGGGTGGAACTACATATGAGATTTCCGTTTGACGGACAGCTTGAAGAGCCACTGCCTGTGAGGAAAAGCACTGCCATGGCAACACCAAGTTTCTCTGTTTTTCACAGTTTTTTTTAAATAATATTCAAACGACCGATCAGGAGAGACACAATTTTGATGGGAAAAATTTCTGCATTGGCCATTTCTTTGCTAAAGAGATGTCAAGCAACTTTCCACATGACCCAGTGTATAATATAACAGGAGTGCTTCGTCAAAGAAGCGTTGTATGTTTTTAAAGTGTCAGCCATCAGGATATAAAACAGAAAATAATGGTTTAATTGCTTAAAATGGAAATTTAAAATCTATATATACCATTAAGGGCTGAATATGTACAGTGTCAGTTCAGTTGTTTGTATATAAAATATCAAAGTTCGCATATTGAATGCAAATGTGCTCAGTATGCAGGTGTGAATGTGTAGTTGCCAGTAACTCCTTTATGTTTTTGTCATTATGCCGATCTAATAATCAGGGTTTCATCTCAAATGCATTTCTCTGTTAAGCTATCAGGTTCCAAACAAACCATAACAGCAGAAGTTTTATTTTTCAAATATGTTGGTCATTCACACTTTTTCTAATGTAAAACTATAAGCTGCCATAAAATAAACATAAATGTGTATATGTAAAAAAAAAAAAAAAAAAAAATACTGATACTGGTTGTTATCACCAGTTTGTTAAAACTTTCTTTCAAACTTTGTTTTTCTTTATAAAAAAAAAAGTATTTTATAGTCAGGAAAAAATATGAATATGTAAACCGAAACACACCACTGTGTATTAGCAGTACTGGCTACATGTTAAAGCCATATTTTTTCTTAATTATGATCTTGTTGTTTTATTGCTTTAGCGTATTGTAATAGATTAGAAAATATTACAATGGTAATTCATGGCTGCATCCCAAATATTTTCATTTCTTTTATTTTTATAACATCTTTTTTTAACCCAACTTTCAAAAGATTGGTATATTTAACTTTTTCTACAAAAGGGTGGGTTTTGGGATGTTTTTGAGTGGATTTTTTCATTTACCGTTTCTTTTTTTTTTGTGCATATTTTATAATTTATTTGTACAAATGAATTAGTATGCATTGCCATTTGAAAGTAGTACTTTCTGTCAAGAATTTTCTTCTCAGTGAATGAATGTTAAAAGATTAAGATGTTATTATAGAACGTTTTAAGAAACTGCGAGAAAGCGGAAGTGAAGATGCTTGTTTTTTGAATGCTGGATCCATTTGAGAGACATAATTACGCATGTTTTTTTAACTGCTGTTAAAGTTTGGGGACAGCCAAAAAAATATTTTTTAAGAAATTATCAAAAGTGACAGTAAAGACATTTACATTGTTACAAAAAATACTATTTATCATTTATATTATTTCTTTTAAACTTTTTTTGTTCAAAGTTATAATATTTGACAATATCACTGTTTTACTGTAGTTTTATCAAATACAAACAAAGCCTTGGTGAGCATTAGAGACTTCTTTGAAAAACGTGAAAATCTTACAAGCCACAAACTTTTGAACAGTAGAGTATATCAAAGTCAATTTCTTCTTATGTCCCTTTCATTCAGTTCGATTGAGGAAGTTTAAAGCCTCACCTTCCCCTCTCACTTTCAAAAGTAGATGCAAATAGTCCTTTTTGATTATACAGCCAGGGCAAATAAATATTGCTCGCTAACTATTACTTTATTTTTTTTAATAGAGAGAGTGTGAAATTTTCACTGCTAGTGCAAGACATGCTAATAAAAAAATAAAGTGACAGGCATTTATGTAGTTAACAGCTGAAAAGGAATCTGTAAGTATATGGACAGCACAGGTGAAAGTGGCAAATACCTACCTGTTAACAGAACAAATTCACACTGTGGCCTGTTTCATAATTAAAGACTTAATTTTATAGTGAAGTGTTGATTTATGCTATCGGCATCTTTGACAGGGTGATCTTCCAGATGTCTTGCTGACTGAAAATGCACCGCATGAGTTCTCTGCTGCTCATCAGATGACTTTCCAAGGAATTTATATTGATTTCCTCACAGATCTGCCTTAGGGGTCTAACGGACTACAGACACTCAAGCACTGACAGAGTACAAACGTTATCTTGGTGCATGTAAAAAGGGTCATTATCATACTTTTTGAAGTCAAACAGCTCCTTGAAATGGTAAATAATTCATGTGGTCATGGAAAGGCCTTTATAGTTTGCTCCATTTCTGTGAATGTTGCACGGTGTTTGGTCACAAGTCATCATCTCTGTCCTTCATTGCTGCTGTCTGGCACAGCGTCGCCTTCTGTTCAAATGAAACCAGTGTACAGTTAAAACTATGGGACTCTTTTCTGTGATCAAGTATTTTGTTCAGATGAAATGAAGACATTATAGTTTCATATCAAGGTACATCTATTATTTTTGTTCATCAAGGGGAAAAACTGAATAAATATAACTTGAACATTCATATGTCTTGTCTTCATTATTTTTCTTCTGTTTTGAAAAATTATAGATGGATTTAATTCTTTGCTTTAAACTGAATAAATATAACTTTAACCTTAATTTTGGTCTCATCTTTGTAATTTCTCATCGTTTTAAGATTTAGATTGTTTTTAGATGATAGATGGATGGATGGATAGATAGAAATTTAAATAAGTAAAGTGTAACTGGCTCCACAGACTTCATTTTATAGCCTATTAGAGAGAGAAGTAAGGGGAAAACATCATTCTGTCAGAGTTGGCCACACATATATAAAGTAGCCTAAATGAAAACAAAATCTCTTCCATATTAGGACGTAGATTAAAGGTAATTCCACTCCCTAAAGCATTGTGCAATGGTATTAAGTGTTCCCATTCTCTCTCACACACACACACACACACACACACGCGTGTGTGCACGCGCACCGCCAGACCTCCGCTGCCGCTGCGTGCGCGCCCCCGCGCTCCCTCAGGTGAATGGAGAGAGGGAGAGGAGTCCTGCGTGCGTCTGCAGCCGAGCTCAAGTGACTAAAATGGGGCTTCGCGGACTGAGCAGCACGGGGGTGTTCCTGACAGTCTGCCTTCTGTGGGTGACTGGATGCTTCACCCAAAAAGTGAGTACAGTGTGTGGCAGTAGCCCACTTTCTCTTTTGTTTGTCTGCGGTTTGTCAAAATGTTTACAGCAGGGATTAAAGTATGCAGTATATAGTAGACTATGTGGAGCATGTAGTAGTTGAAGCACCTTTCAAATGTCACGTCTCTTGGTCTGAAGGGAAGTTAATTCGGAGGTTTGGGGAAGGAGTTGTGATGAAATGTGGAGCAGCTTGTGTGGTCTGGGTTCTGCTGAGAGGGGTCAGATAAATAACTAGAAATGAGAATTCAAATTAGCATAAAGGATAAAAAAATAATAAGGTGAGGTATAAACTGTTTTTTATGTTTTAATTAAACATCTATTAGTGTTTTCAATTCTTCAAAATATTTTTTATTAATTGTATTTTTCTTTCTAGAGCTTAATGTCAAAAATGTATATGGTGTACCTGTTCTTGTGGGAAATCTTGATATAAGTATCTTTTTACACAAGTAGATTAGACCACTCTTTACTACTCAGAGAATCAGTTTTACTTCAAAATATTATTCAGTGTTTTGTGCTCAACATATAACGTTAGGTGACAAGAAATAAATCAGGTGATAGACCCCTTTAGACCCTCATGATTTATTTATTTTTTTAATGTGCCATGTTTTAAACTTTATGAAGATTTTTTTTAGGGGGGGTAATCCTAAGAAAACCTTGATATTCGTAGCTCAAGAGTTCACGATATTTGTTCACGTGCATTCAGGGTACAAAGAAAGTGTTTTAGTACTTTTTACTGGTTGCTTACACCATGTGAAAATACATTAGAAATAGAAAATAGTATTTTTGTAAATGTTACTGAGAAAACGTTGTGATTTTGGGAACCTGTCTGCATGCATAGTACATAGTTGCATTATATATTGTTACATCATCTCATTGTCATAATAGACCAATTTTGTTTCTTTTTTTTTTTTTTTTTTTTTGGTGAGTTTATGAAACAGAAAGATATTCAGTGTTGTTTCTCAAACCTGTGTAAATATACAGTCATAGATCAGAACTGAAGGACAGGACCTTTCATATTCTATCAGTTCTCATCACAGAGGCTGTACATGGCTTATATAGCTTCTCACATGCTAGGAAAAGGAGAGTTTGGGAAATATGTTGTTAAGGAAAAGCTTAGTGTGTTTTCGAGGTGATTACCAGATTCCTGTGGAAAACGTGCTCCACTCATGCAATTAAACACATTGCTCTGTGGTCATTTCCACATGCTGCCTTTCACCAATACTTATTCCCTTCCCAGGCATGGATATGAGTTATTGATTCTTGTAAAGCAGAGTGATATTCCATACAAGGATATGCAGAGAGAGACATATTATGAGGTGCATTCTCTCAAGAAAAAAAAAATAAAAAGCAGTTTATGCAGTAATTTCTTCTGTGGCGCACAAAATAAAATAACTAATTTATTTTTTTCTACATACAGTGAAAGTCAGTGCCAACAAAGTCAGCATTCTCCAAAATATCTGGTATTTTCCACAGAAGAAAAGTGAATTCACAGGTTTCGACATTAGGGTGAATAAATGATGAAAGAATTATAATTGATCAGAAATCTCAGAATTATATAGTAATAGTAGTAGATAACTTTATCATTTTGACTGTGTCACATAAGGTCAAGGGCTATTTCTGAGGTGACGACCTGTCAGATTCAGTCATAATTCTCATCCTCCATAATTCTGAGAATCCTGAGCCACTAACAAAGGCTTTGTTGCATTGTTGATGTGCATAGCTTCAGTTACTGAGTGTGTGCTCCTCAGCAGCTCTGCAGTTATCTGGCCCCTCTAAATGCTCCCTTTGTTCAAGTTTATTTTGTATAACGCTTTTTACAAATCGTTGCAAAGCATTAAGTTGATTTTCAGAACTGTGCAAATCAAGTTTGCTGCATGGCCCTCACAATCAGATGAAGAAAAAAAGCTTTCTTATATGATATTATGTAAGAGAGGTTTAGATGCTTTTCATGGGTTTGTTCTCAGCAATGACAAAGAGTTTTCATGCAGGCCTTTCTCTAGTAGGCATCGATATTTTGAACAATGAATTAAGTTAATGAGTTAATGTGGTTAGCACTGCATAAGTCAGAAAATTCCAGCTTGCATGCATCTGTTTGTGTTCACATATTTATGCAAAGCACTTGCAGCTCTGTGAGTGATTTCTCTCAATTATTCAACCTCACCCCACCAATAATGTTGTATCACACCCACTCAATTCTGACATTTTCACCCAGCCGAATGAGAGTGGAGAAAGCCACTTGGAACAGTTTTAATGGGAGCAAACCACTAATGTGCATTTCCTGGCCATCAGAGTACATTCTGTGTGAATTTGGAGATTTCAGAGTTACCGTTTTGAATGATTTGTGGAGACTAACCACAAGAAATATAGTGGAAGTACTCCAGCTATGGTCTAGTTGTGAACAACTATTATAAGTATTGCTCTGGAAAATCTGGAAAACTAAATACCAAAACCATTTAAGTGAACTGCATAAAAACACAAACAAACATTAAATCAGGGTTTACGCTTGATAAGACTGCACTTCCAGAAAAAAACCTAGAATAAATAATACAAATAAAAAATCAATTAAATTACATTTTCAAATTTAAAACGGTTAAAAATATTTCATGCTTTTTCATTTTAAAATGTAATTAAATGTAAGTAGTTTTTATTGATTATTAGTGTTCATTCATTGCTTTCATTTACATTAATTAGTACATACAAAATCTGTTTCTGTGTGAAGTGCAGCAGCTACCACTGCTCTTTTCATCAAAATATTATTGTGAAATATTGTCATATTCCAGTCCTGCTGGCCTCAGTGTCCAGTGGCAAGCTATGACTGATGTAACCGGTTGTAACACATCATCACGGGCTCTCTGGGCTCGATAGTGCCTGGAACAGTCTCACTTTTCACAACCAATAAATAGCCGTGCTCCTCTTCCAGCCCCCTTACAGGGGCCCATAGCATGTTTATGGGGGACTCACGGGGGTGTTTGTGCATTTGAGTGTGTGTGGCAAAGGGGGTTAGGCTCTCTGCTAGCACGATTTCAGTAGTCATATTGTCAGCTCATGTTATCTCTGAAAGCTCTGTTGTGAAAACACTGTCAGTTTAACAGCTTATTTGACTTCTCACATTTCATAATGAGTCACATTTTTCTGTTCAAAGCCTTTAAGTACAGATAATGTTGGTGAGACAAGCAGAGAATGAATTATTGTAAAAATGACAATAAGAACAGAGTTTGTGAACAGATGTGTGTAACCTATCAAATACAAGAGGAAGTTTCAGTGGTGTTTTTCACATTGCAGTCCTTACTGCTAAATCTGCTGTTCCCTACGACAGCTGTGAGTTCATCTGGCACTGTTTTATTCTCACTCATTCAGTGAGTCAGCTACAGTTTGTTGATGTTAAAAGTGCAGGAGGCTTGTTTTTCAGTTCAAGAGTTGCTGTTGCACCAACAGAAGGAATAGATGCTGTAATTCAAACAGAAAAATAAAAGGTTACTAATAAATGAAAATATTTTGAAGGAAATGTATAATATCACAATAAATGTTTGCACAAAGTTGCATGAATACATTGTGCTTATATTGCTTATGCTTTTATTAGTAAACTGTGATCAGTAACATTAGATTGACATCTGTGTCTCTATGTATTAAATAAGGGAAAGCCCCATGGCTATCATGTATTGTAATTTTCCGGATATGTGTGTGTGTTGGCTGCATGTGAAGATCTGCTCATAACACGTAGTATCATTTTATACCTGCCTGCCTCTTTATAGTGTTTCTATAATCTGCCCACAGGGTTTATGGCGCCCTCATTTCTTGTGGACTGGTCCCTTGCCATATTCTCTTTCCATTGTTACCTTTGTGTTTCATATTCTCTTAACCGAGTCATGCTGTGCTATTTAAAATTGCAATTGATAGTAAAGTAAGTGGCAAGTAAAAGGATGAGGTTACACTTTTTCTTGAGTTTGAGTTTAACTTTTCTTCTGTTTTTTTTCTATTTTTTTATTTCCAATGTGATGTATTTTTTTAGTGAAACAGGTTGTTATAATCAGAAATAAAAATGTTGAGGGATACTTTTTATTACCTTTTATTTTATTAAATAAAAAGCTGGTGTTTCGGACTCGAATGTGATTTAATTTGGTTGTGGAGGGCTACTTCCCTCGTAGTCGTTGTTATCTTAAAATTTTGGGTATGTGGATTCAGTACAATTCACTATCTATGAAAAACATCACACTTTGAAAAAAATAAATCAGTAAAAACAGTATACCTTTAACATTAATACTTCTCACACATAACAACAAACATGAGATCATATGTCTTTAAAATCTGGAAACTATTTTTAAACTTTTCTTTTTAAAGAAATATTAATATTATAAATGACCTTGTAACTTTTTTTTTTTATGTTTTTGTTTGTGTGCATTAATGAAGCTGAAGCAGTAGAGAATTGCAATCTAGCAATGCCACTATTATAAGTTTGATTCCAGGCAAAGTTATCATGCTTGAACTGCTCAAATGTTTCGCTTTCAATGCAGAGTACATTGCCCTCAGAGGGTATCTGGGTAATTGCTGAGTTAACAAAATACATTCTTTTTTTTCTTTTTTTTTTGTGGGTTAGATTGACCCACGATCATCACAATCATAATAAACATTTTGAATACACACACACACATTTTAAAACTTTACAGGCATGTTCATGACCCTAAATGAGAAATTGTCACAAAAAAACTTATCCCAGGTCTCAATTTTTTCGGTTTGCGGGTCAAATTGATATAATACAAAGATTAAGTGATATTGTGTCTTTTTATTTAATTTTCTCTCTCTAAAAGATATAAATGAGCCCAAAAGCGGTGTATTAAGAAAGTAAATTGGTCAGTTGTGAAGTTTGATGTTGACTTTAAAGTCGTGGATTTTTTAAATGATACTCACTGACTAGTGAATGACTTTGAATGATCTGTCATTTAAGTGTGTATTGTTTGAGTGATTGTCAGAGGAGGAAGGGGGTCGTCAGCTCTCTTTTGATGTAGCACAACTGGGGCGCGATAACCAGCGGGACCTTATATAAATGCCTCCTACTTATTACCCTAGTTTCATTAAAATGCTATCTAACCAAACAGCGTAGCCTTCCAGTGTCCCCTGTGGGAGAAAAGACAACTTTACTAATTACGCCATGCTAGTGCGGGGCGATGATGTAACAGAGCTGGGATGTTTGGCATTATAAGAATGTCCCATTTCCTATTCCACACTGTGGCACTTTGGACACCATTCATGTGAAGTCTACCATGCATGGTACACTGCCCTAACCAGCAGATAGTCCTGTATTATGGCGGAGCCACGGTAATGACCCAATTCTATTTGTTTGGAGAGAGAGGGCGGTACTTACAAAAATCTCGCAAATCACTGCCAAAGTTTTCTTTTTTGTTGTCTTTTGGAAGTATACTTGATCATGTTGGACTCGTTGCACCACATGGTTTTCTGAGGGCAGATGGGTGGTTTGGTTGAATCAGGAACCTCTTTAGCACATTTAATTGAAAAATGGACCTTAACCAACTGCATTTCCCCTATTTCTGCTTGGAATAATCCTACATGCTTGTTTTGAACCTTTTTAACCTCTTGTTCCAGTTTAGCTTGCTCTCTGTCTCTCATATTCATGTGCATTGCTCAACTTTCCTGTTGTGCTAACCTGAAATCAGCTTATTTTACATCTCAGCAGTGAATGGCATTTGACCGGATCAAATGTCAGGCATGCAATTATTAGTGTAGTAGCACATAAACCTGAGGTAAACTCTGGACAACATGAGGCTTCGACCAACAGATCTCTGTTAGCTGAGTTTGATAAACGGCCTGAATGGAGAGACACATGGGGTGAGAATCAAGGGTAGGAGTGTACGCAGAAGAAATAAGGCAGTATGAAGAAGAAACATGCTTTGACCTTGTAAAGCTGATATTATTTACAGTGGCCTTGTCCATTTCAAGATGACTTTAGCACTAATCTCGCTTTGTCCTCCAACAAGAATGGTTTTTTGAAGTGGGTTGGGGCACAAATACATAGCTGACTGATTATGTGGCATCTTTTTTGATTTTGTTTATATTTTTCTGAAGAAAGACAAACATAAATAATGATGAAATGCAAAATGTTATAATAATATATACATCATGGATGACCATTATTCTTTAAGTACAATAAGTATTACTCACATTTGGTTTTCAACCTGTGGTAAAATTGGGAGTTGCATTGAAATTGAACCATATAGGGCCTTAAAATAAACACACCAAATAAAAAGTCTATTAAGAACCAGAATTATAAAATCATATTGAGATAACTTGAATATTTTATAAGTTGCAGGGACACAAACTTTGGAAAAATAATATTTATGGCACTCGGGCAGGTGTGATCTATCCAGTTGTTTTGATAGAAGGAAAGAAGATACATTTCTAGTTTCAACATTGATTTGTTTTTGATCAGTCATTCCTCTTTAAAAGAAAAAAGTATCAGCTGACCCACATTTGGTTTTTGACCACTGAAAATGTGTACAATTTAAGTTTACTCATAGGGCCTCACTGAAATCCCCAAATATCTGGAAATGATACATATATGGCCTTAAGATGAAGATACCAAACGAAAGGTTTATTATAAGTAAAGTAAAAAGTAAAGTCGTGACGTATTGTCAAGTATGGTGACCCATACTCGAAATTGGTGCTCTGCGTTTAACCCATCCAAGTGCATACACACAGCAGTGAGTAGTGAACAAATGCGCACACACACACACACACACACACACACCCAGAGCAGTGGGCAGCCATTTATGCTGCGGCACCCGGGGAGCAGCAAGGTTCGGTGTCTTGCTCAAGGGCACCTCAGTCGTGGTATTGAGGGTGGAGAGAGCGCTGGACATTCACTCCCCACACCTACAATCCCTGCCGGCCGGGGACTCGAACCCGCAACCTTTCGATTACGAGTCCGACTCTCTAACCATTAGGCCACGACTTCCCACGGAAGTCATTATCAACCAAAATCTAAAAGGAAATGACAATATCTATAATACAGCCATGCAACAAAGATTTCTAAATATTAAATGTGAAAAATATGCAGTGACTTGATTTTAATGGATAAGATTGTGAAAAGTGGATGTTACTGTACATATCTGAATCAATCCAGATATGAAAGTGTTTGCAATCAATTGATGTGAGGGTGAAAATAATAAGGTTTGAAGTTTATTTCACCCTCAAATTTCTGGGAATCACACAATGTGGTTTCTGAAGGCCAAATTCACCCTCAATGCTTTCTTAATTATCTTTAAAATCCTTCTAATATCCTTTTTTATTATAATTATTACAGCCTTTATTATTATTATTACTCACATTTGGTTTTCGACCAATGGTAAAATGGATAGAATTCAACAATTTGGATATTGAGATATGTGTTTCAATATCTATGGGATTGAAACACATTGGGGCTTAAAATGAACCCACCAAATAAAAAGTTTATTAAGAACCAGAATTATAAAATCATATTGTCTTTTTATTATATTAACCAACATTAAAATGCTGCATTAAGGCAAGATTTTAAAATCTACAGCTGTGCCTAATTAGGTCATATTGTTGGCTAACATTATTTATTTTCCTTCCCTGGCGATGTCAGTTGAAAAGGATTTCATTGAAAGTAATTTCAGAGGTAGTGCGTGTTTTATCATTTTGATAAAAGATTATCAAGCATTTCTTGTTGACTAAATCGTGACAATAAGACTTGGAATGTGTCTTTAGAAAGTAAACAGACTCAATTTCAACTTGACTTTAATTTCACTTTTTGTCCCGCATAATGCCGTCACTTGGGGCTAGGCTTGTTACCTGTCTGGCGTTGTTGAGGTCTTGCCGTTCTTTTATTCCCTCCCACAGTCCAGAACCAGTGCCAACAGGAAGCCCAATAAACAAACAGGCCCCTGCCAAGGTCTGGTTTGGAGTGGTCTAGCCCCGATTTCCATCTGCCTCCAATTATACCGAGGTCCCCTCATCCTGCACACCTGTGAGATATTACGAACAGCATGTCTGAAGCAGTACCTCACTGGGGTTAGCAAAGCAGCCAGCATATCCAGCTTTGATACCCGTTGAAGGAGAAAGGGTTGAATAGTTCAGTTTGGGAGAGGCAGACCGAAGCTAATTTTCTGAACAGAACATTTAGTTTTGTTGCTCAGTGGGTTTCTTTCACAGCTGTCTTTTGTTATTGCTCTGAAACGATCAAATTAGGGCAATGCTTTACATAGGTTTCTAGCATCAGACCAGCTACGACTGCCAAAATTGTTTACCTATGTTTAATGTTGCATCGATTGAAGCGGAGCAGCGCCAAAGATTTTCCCGTTGGTTTGTTGAACTCGTGCCATCCTCTTGAACTTTCGATGCTAGAACTACCACAGCCTATTAAGATGTTTTAGGAGCGTAGCACTAACCCCCGGAGCGCGGGTTCTGGGAAGAATTATCTTGAACAGTCTCCACTGCTATTACATGAATTGCAATTTTCTTTCAGCTTTTTTATCTTAATCTACATTCCAGTGGTGCAGAAATGTTCATCGTTGGTAATCTTTGTCTTTCCTTTGCTACCATGCTATTTTTAAAGGGGTCATCGGATGCAAAATTCACTTTACAAGTTGTTTGAACATAAATGTGTGTTGGAAGTGTGTGTACACATCCATCCTATAATGATAAAAATCCACCCAGTGATTTTTTTTTTTTTTTTTTTAATCCCCTTTCTCAAATCAGGCTGTTGTGAGATTCCTATCAGAATGGCGTAGTTCTGCACAAGCCGCTCCCACGATAGTTGATTGACAAGACCTGCTCTGAGTGAGCTGAGAGAGCTGTCTGCCATTGTGTTGACTCCAGTGCAGGGAAGACAAGAATGTCCAGATTAATTGATTGAGGTGTTTTGTTGTTGGATGTAATAATGAACATAGCAGTTGTCATTTACTCCCGACATCTGAGCTGCTGAAGATGCAGAGGATTAACGTTACTTTAGCTTTGAAAGGAATGCGGCGATCTCCGATCTACATAAATACGTCTTATGTTCACGCGAATCATTCGTGATCCAGCTTCATCTATAGAAGAAGTGAGTATAAGGGTTTTTTATGAATCTTTGCAAATCGCTTTTCCTAATAGCGTGCTAGTTAGCCAGTTTCACGGCTAAAGTAAACATTACTGCTCGTCACTCCACGGAAGAGAGGGGCGGGGTCAGCAGAGCTCATTAGCATTTAAAGCAACACGGACTAGAATGGCTTGCTAAAAACAGAGCTGATTTTGACAGGTTAAAAAGGGTGTTTTTTTACACTACAATTGAAAAATTTTAACCAAAGTATGTTATAGATTTTCATTAAGACCCTAAAGCAGGGATAGGCAACTTCGGTCCTGGAGGGCCGGTGTCCTGCAGAGTGTAGAGTCTGAGAAGAGTTTCCTCCAATCTTAATCAAACACACCTGCCTGTAACTTTCTAGTGATCTTGAAGAGATTGATTAGCTTCTTCAGGTGTGTTTGAATAGGGTTGGAGCTAAACTCTGCAGGACACCGGCCCTCCAGGACCGAAGTTGCCTATCCCTGCCCTAAAGAATCATATCAACTTTTGGAAAATGAGCATCCGATTACCCCTTTAAATGTGCTGCAATAAAGTCAACCTACCTTTCACATAGGCATCATGCAACTCTATGACCTCCAGATGAAAGTGATTTTACTATTTAATGTGCATAGTATTTTTACGATGATTGTTATATTCTGTCATTGCTTTGTACAGTTTGAGGACAAGGCCCCCCGTTTTCCGCAATAATATCTAAAGGCCTCCCTAATGAAAAATAAATATATTAACTACATTACTACATTTATTTCATGCCAAGTATAATAAAAAATTAATTTACATATTTATGTACTTAATAAAAATATCCTGCAATTGTACTTCTAGTATAGTAAACTGGTGTAAGTCAGCTAAATTGGAACAACTAATTGTGTGATTAATGTACTTTAATTGTGCGGAAGTAGTGCTGAGGTCCAGCTAAAGATATACTGAAGTATATTTGATTATATTATTGCAAGTATACTTTAGGTACACTTTAAATAACTTGCTTTTAAAGACCAATATTATTCAAAGATCATACAATCCTCATCTATAGTGACATTAAAACACATTTTAGGCTTAATATTAAGAAATGTGCATTGTGCACAAGTAGTTCTCCAAATAAAGTTTAATTATTTACATTTAGTCATTTAGCAGACACTTTTATCCAAAGCGACAAATGAGGACAGCAGAAGCAATCAAAACCAACAAAAGAGCAATAATGTAATTATAATTTTTATTTTAGTAGCCTAAATCTTAAATATGTTGTCAGTACATTAATATATTTTGAACTATACTTAGTATGAAATGTGTGTGTGTGTGTGTGTGTGTGTGTGTGTGTGTGTGTGTGTGTGTGTGTGTGTGTGTGTGTGTGTGTGTGTGTGTGTGTGTGTGTGTGTGTGTGTGTGTGTGTGTGTGTATCTTTTTTTTTTTTTTTTTTTTTTTTACTATAGGCTCCTTGCCCTAATTTTGTTTTCAAAACGTATTTCAATCTTGGAGTACTTATACTTTCTGTAAATTAAAAAAATAATTACAATAATTATGCATAAAAGAATTATATGATTCCATACGGTTTAGGAGATGAATGTTCTTCAGGGCTCCTACACTTAATTTTTACCCAATTAAAAGTGTTTTACACATTGGTATAACTAAATGTATGTTCATTATAAAAATGCCCATGGTGTTTTAACAGTTTATTAATTTACAAGACTTTTCCAGGTCTAGTAATCAAGTTTTTCAGATTAATGTACCTCATACAGGTTTATATCCAGGTTTTCCAAGACTCTGAGAGTCAAGACAAAGCGTTGTTGAGGGGGGTACCTATACAATTACACATTTTTAGTTAGATTTAGTTATTCAGCTAATTTGAAATCTTGTTTTATCTTGTTTATACCATTTTAAGTTATCTTAAGACCCCCTTGAAAGTCTGCCGAGACACCTCAATGTTCTTGACAGACACACGATTGTATTTCTTGTTGAAAGAGGAAGACAAATCAAGAACCTGCTCCAAATGTGAAGTATGTATGATTTTAATTTTATGGGATCTTTTAAGTTTGGATAGGAGACAAATATTCTGTCATGGAACATTTTGTGTGTCAGCAAAACCATGAACTAGGTCTCATGGTCCTGTTTTAATCATAATTTAGTTCCAGACGGTCACAGTGGAAATGCATCTGATGCTTTTTTCTTGTGTTCTTTAGGTTTACTTTGATTGTGGAGCCAAGGTGGATGTTGTGGATGTGCAGGGACTCATTCTGTCCCCTGGCTTCCCATATAACTATTCATCTGGAACTCATTGTGTGTGGCAGTTCTTTGTACCTGTTGGTCACCACCTAATCATGGAGATGTTTGATTTTGATGTCTTTGAGAGTCACGACAGTCCCACCACATCGGCTGCCGATGTGGACGAGTTACCGAACGATGGTGGCATGCTGGTATCGAAGAGCCTCGGAAGTCCTAAAGAACCCCAGTCCACACACCGAGAGGACGTCAAGCAAGTGGTGGTCCAAGAACAGTCCACCAAAATGGAGATGACCAAAGTTTCCAGTTCTGCCAAAATGCTTTCCGATTCCCCCTCGGCTCCACAAGCGTCTCTTCCAGTTGAAAACAGAAATTCAGTTTCCTCTCAGGCATCAATAGCAGCCATTGACTTTATCTCTTCAAGCCCACGTGCGGCCACAGAAACGGGTGACGCTGTGAGCCCTGAGACCCAGCCACCTTTGATTGATGCCTGTCCCCACGATGTTCTCTACATATCAGATCTCATCACCTTCTCCTCCCGATTCTGCGGCTCTAGACGGCCTTCTAGCAGTCAGTTAGTGTTTGGATCTGATGATGACATGGTGGAGGTCATTATGGAGTTGATAACCACTACCCACTGGGGCCGTGGTTTCGCTCTCCTTTTCCATTATCAGAATCAAACTCTGGAAGCCACAAGTGAACACCAGAGATCGCTTTTGACCTCGGACAGCAGAACTGGTGCACTGCTCGGTGCTGTAAGTGGAACAGTTGTATTTGCTGTGGCCCTTGCTTGCATCCTCTGTGTGATTTTCAGGTAAGGATGTTTCTTCTACAGTTGGAGAGATTTATTTGTAGTTGATCTGGAATTCCAGAAAATCCCATGCAGTGGCCATGCAAACATATCTGACTTAAGAGTTGCTAGGTGAACCAGTGATGGATGTGAATATCTAATGTCTGCATTATATATATATATACTGTACACTGCTGTTGAAAAGTTTGGGGTCAGTAGGACTTTTATAAGATATTGTTACTTCAGTAGGTATGCATTAAATTGATCAAAAGTGACATTTAAAGACATTTTATGTTACAAAAGATTTTTATTTCAAATAAATGCTGTTCTCTTGAACTTTCCAATTTTCAAAGAATTCTGATAAAATGTATCAGTTTCCATAAAAATATTAAGCAACTGATTTCAACATTTGTAATGTCAAATGGTTTCTGAAGCTTCAAATCAGCATGATTTCTGAAGGATCATGTGACACTACGGACTGAGGTAATGATGCTGAAAATTCAGCTTTGCCATTATTTGTAATAATTATTTTACAATATTACTGTTTTCACTGTATTTTTGATCAAATAAATGCAGCCTTGTTTGCGCTTACGTTTTTCTTCAAAAACATAAAAAAAAACAATCTTACTCACTCCAAACTTTTGAATGGTGGTGTATTATTTCTTTTTACTGTGCATTGTGAAATTATATATAATAATGTGACATTTGTAATATAAATGTCATCCTGACATGTAGTCAGCATTTCATACCCTCGCTCACAGTCCATAACCTGCTATCAGTATCACAGTTATTCACTTTAGAGTTAGTAGCATACACAGTACCATGTCCGTGACAACGTAAGTCAGACGAGCTGGTGTTGACTCAGCTGGAGGTATTTTTCACCATTGTTGGCAGCTTAAATCAAGTCTTTCTTCTCCTTTTTGGGAAACACTTTGATGTTAAAACACTATTCATACCTGAGCATGTTGATGCTGCCGCACCTTGCATTAAACTAAATGCACAAAAGCGAGGTGCAGTCACACAATACAGAGAAGAGAAAGCGGAAGAAATATAAGAAGCCGAGAGAAAGGGTAGAATAGAGAAAACGAGAGGCCATTGTCCACAAAGATGTTTCAATTGTTTGTTAAAACACAAGCATGACGTTTCAAAGAATCCATCATGTAAGATTCATTCTTAGCTGGTCCCAGTGGGAATAAACTGTGTCACTTTTGACACTCACAGAATTGATTTATGAAGCCTAGAATTACTGAGCGGAAGTAATTATTTTCCCCAATGTCTTTCATTGTTTCTGTTTACAGAGGGCCGTTTCAGTTTAGTTTTTTTCCTGTTACTAATTTCATCAGCAAGTGAAATTATGTTTTCTTTACTGATGACATGACCTTACTAGAAGTCATGCAATTACATTCAAGTTTACAGCATGAATCATATAAAATATCCAGTTCACCTTTCAACACGCTCCTACAAAATTATACTGGAGCGGTGTACTCTGAGCAAATCTGAAATTAATTTGAGTGTGTGTGTCCTAGCAGATTTTATAGCAGATATTGAGCTGAGAGAAGTAAACAGTTATTTAATGGATCACCTAATAACCAATAACAGTAATTAAAAGCCAACAAGATGATGTTCCTTGTTGTTTTCCCAGGCCGAAACTATGCGCAAAAGGAGCCAATGCTTCCTCTTCCATCAGCTCAGAGGTAAACAGTCATCATATGTTCTTCTTTCAGATGGACCCCACCTTTATGAAAGATGAGGAGGAGTTTGTACTGCATCCAGGGTCCAAAATGTTTCGCCACACTTGGCAATGAGTGAATTGATTAAATGTACCATCCATAAATGATGCATATGGGGCATGAAACTTCAATAATTAAAATGTATTTTGTATATAAAATATTGCGTATAAATTATTTTAAGCTTTATTGTTTAAATTCTAAAAATTGCTCCTTGCATATTATATACTTAAATGCATGCATGTGTGTGTGTGTGTGTGTGTGTAGATAAGCAGACTTGATCTCTCACAGAAAATGTGAATGCACAGTGATTTTGTGCTGTCATTTGGTGCTTTGGCGAGTGATTATTTTGGTCGCTCATGTAGAAATAATGTGAGGTATTGTGTTGTAGGTTCCAGAAGGAGTGCTAAATTCAGCGGCGGATGTGAGTGAACTGCAGATGGTTTCTCCCAATCACTTGGAGCAGCAGCCGGGAACAGTGATCGACAACAACAACCGTTCCCTCGACCGCAGTCTGTCCCATACAGGTGCTTAGTGTCTCTTTATCGTCCCACTGCCTCATTCTGTTTTCCCTTCTACATCGCTCCCTCAATCCACGAATCTATCTCGCTTTCTCTCTCTCTCCCTCCCCTTCTCTCTCCCCCAAATGTATTGTTTTCTTCATTGATGTTGTCAGTTGAAGGGCGCTTTGGGGTCACTGGGTTGTTTTGGTGAAGCTGTGGAGTTCATTTGTCCCCTTTCTGAACCTATACATTGAGATGAATTAGTCTTTTCTGGGAACAGACAAAGGCTAAATTACTGTACTTCAAGACCAGTATAACAAGACTACCAGAGCTCCATTATGGTGTAGATTGCAGAAAAATGTATTTCCTCCTGTGTTCAAACCACATGGAAGTAATTCTAAAATTATCTAATTGTTAAAAGAAGTTTTTTGATCTTAAAAGAAACATGTTTCAATGTAAACCATTTACGTGAGGCAATATAAAGCCATTTGTTTTAGATGTCTCTACTGAAACAACAGAAGGTGCATTTTGAGCCTTGGATTTTTTTAAGCAAATTTATATGTGAAATAATAATAATGTGAAAATTATGTGAGGTTTCTCAGTAAATAGGGACACAAATGCTGCATTTTCTGTAGAAACTATGCATTTTAAAAATCAGGAAAAAAATCACAGACAGAACGTTTGATATTCTGTTTAGTGTGTAATGATTTTTTTTATTGCAGTATCATTAGTCCTATAATGATAAATAACTATTACGCCCGATCCTAAATATGTGGATCCAGCCTTTAAACCTGTGTTTGTTGATGACTGATGTGACTTAGGTGGGAAAATATGATGTTGTGAAAGTTCAGCAGTAACCTTTTCAAATGCATGTTAACCTGAAGTATTTAAAGTAATTTTTATAAATATGACATTCCATATGTTCTCTGTTTTGTGCTCTGAAGGGTCTTCAGTAAATGGAGCATGTGACGTGTCAGAGAAGACCACTCTAGAGCAGTTCTCCAGTGGTCTGACTGAATTAGAATTAGGCACAGATGAGGTTTTTGTCATCGCCTCTGCACCCAACTCAGCCCAGCTGCCCTTCTCTCCACATACTGTGAGTACATTGCTACATCCAGAAATGGATGAGAAACTTTAATATGTTTTGTATATACACTACCATTCAAAATGTTTGGGGTTAAAAACAATAATATTGTGAAATATTAATAAAATTATTTTAATATATTTTAAAATGCAATTAATTCCTGTGGCAAAGCTGAATTTCAAAGTCATTACTCCAGTCTTCAGTGTCACATGATCCTTCAGGAATTTAATATACTGATTTGGTTATATATATAAAAAAAGAACAAAAATTCTTAACGAGAAAATCTTTTGAATCAAACTTTTGCATGTACTTGTGTAATATTTGTTCTCATTAAGCCACAAAATATTAAACCCAGTAGCTTTTATCTGAATGAAAAAAACAAGCTCACTTTTGAAGCAGAATCTTTCATGAAATTTAAGGTATAAAACATTAGATATTAAAAAAGCCTTTTTTAACATTATTTTTATATTTTTTATTACATTTGTAAGTTCCTATGTTGTTCACATTTCTTATTTTATGTATGCATTTTATTTATTTATTTATTTATTTTTAAATGTAATACAGTAATCAGTGATGATATGATTTTGTCCTGATGTGCAACAAAAAAGGGTTATCAAAGTTTCTCCATTAGGAACGGTGAGGGAAACTGATTTCATACATCCACTGAAATCACAAAATAAACAACTGATTTAAAGTGAAGTTTGTTTTGAATAAATGTCCTGCGCATTTTTATTTTTTTTTTTCAGATGCCACCTGGTTTGATAGTTTGTTGTCTAATGCAATGTGTTCAAATACTTTTGAGGGTCACTCTGCTGTCTTTTTATATATTTATATTATTTATATAAATATGGTGCTTCTTTTATTGCTCTCATAGCACTATAAGAGATACTCTGTTTACTTTTGCTTTGTAGTTTGAAGTGTTCTTGATGACACTGAATTGTTTTCAGCTTGAATGGCTGGTGCAGTGTAGTGCGCTGATGGAGGCCAAGCTTCATGGTGTGTGGTGATGTTCTGGATGAGGGGCAGAGAAGTAGCTCTTCACTAGAGGCTGCTGGGACGTAGAGACTCTGGCAGCCGGAGGGGAGCTGGCCCGCTAATAGCTCTGACTAATGAATGCTATCCGCCTGTAGCCAATTTCCCAGCTCAGCTCTGTGTGCTTCTGTGCAAGTGTGTGGTCCATGCTGCTTTGGCTCTGAAATGTGGCATGAAAAATCTGCCAAGCGGTGCCATCCGAGGAGGTTTGTGAAGAATCAGAAACCTGCATCTCTGGTGTCCGGCTGCGTGCCTGCTAGCTGTTTGGCACTGCAGTTTCTTCATCCTTTTTTGTTTTTGCCTTTGCCCCACAACCGGACAATTTTGTATTGTTTTGGTTAAAAATATGAAACCTTGCCAGAACAGCTCAAGATTAAATCCGGCATAATACTCGTCTAGACATGGAGAGCTGTTGGAGATCATGTGTGAGGACTGTCAAACTCCTACTGATGAGAAAAGCCCTTCTGATACTCACCCACACGCTGCACATGTCCGATTAACAGCTGACTGACACATTTGGAGGTCTTTGCCTGTCGTGGACCCCTGTCTCTGCCACAGCGCCTGAAACTGGTCAGAGCAGGAGAAATTCTTTTCAATCTTACTAAAGCAACTCCTGAAGCAGCAGCTGGTCCCTCTGACTTCAGCAGGTTCATACTGCTCTGAAAGCTTGAAATCCAAGCCAAATTCTCACATTTATTACTTTTACACTGATGCAAGTTTATTCATAATAAAATGTCATTTCTAGCTCCTTTGAGCAATTTTTGGCCATTTATAAAGCTGAAATTATTTAGTTTCTGAATGAGTCCGGTGGGGAACTTTGTAAGCCGCTTTCCTGCTTAATTAATTGTATTATCACGCTAATAACAGTGGTATTATAGATTATGTTGTGCAATGTTAATGGATTCCTGTTTTCTCAAATATTTGTAATTTCCCCCTTTTTTTGTTTTGAGATTTCCTTTTTGGTGTATTTTTGGTTTGTTTTTTTTTTCTTGTTATATCAATTTGATAAAAATACAGTAAAATCAGTAATATTGTTACAACTTAAGTTCTATTTTATTGATTTTTGTTTTAGTCATTTATTTGTGTTGGCAAAATGGAATTTTCAACAGCCATTAATAGCATTTATTTGAAATTTTGCACCTTTATTGTCATGTTTCATCAATTGAATGCGTCCTTGCAAAAAACATTTATATACATTTAGATTTTTTCATTTAGCAGACACTTTTATCCAAGGAATGCCACAACAACAATTCATCATAAAGAGGCAAATAAAAACAGGAAATGTTTATAATACAAAGTTTCAGACATTGTTCAGATTAGAACAAGCTAAACAGGGAGGGATTAAAGAAAGAGAAAGCAAAGTTGTTGTTGTTTATTTGTTTGTTTTTTGCAAGGATGCAGTTATGTTGACGAAAGAAACAAGATTTTCAGCTGTCACTTGAAAACTGTCAGGAATCCAGCATTCTGGTTGGGGGTGGGAAGATCATTCCACTGTTCAGGAATGGTGGACAGAGGGATTTTTTTGTACAGGATCTACTTCTCCTAAATTAGTCCTGTCTTTTATAGCAACGAGAGCGTTTTCTGAGACACAGTGACACGGGACCCAGCCGTCCCTTCGACTGGCCGACTCCAGACCAAGCTTCTGTGACACCGAGCAGCCAGGCCGGATCGACAAACAGCACACGACCACGAGCATGGAGTGTCCGAACCTTCCAGGATCTCCTTCCTCCTCTTCCTCAACTCCATAAGAAATGGTGCAGCTGGAACTCTACCAGCCCATTCACCAAGCTGGTGGACAGTGTGAGTATTGATGCAGAAGGCATTTTTAGCACATTTAGCACACAAAAATATGAATTAAAGTTCATTAGTGAGAAATTTAAAGACCATGTGCTTTGTATGTTTTTTTTATGCAACTGTAAAAAAAAAAAAAAAAAAAAAAAGATTGACAACCTATCATTTGAACACATAAATGTACTCCTAATAATTTTCATGGTCTTCATCATAACTTCATCATATTGTTTTCCTAAAGACTCTTTAATTAACACACACACACACACATGTTGGTTTTTGTGGTTTATGGGGACTCTCCATAGGCGTAATGGTTTTTATACTGAACAAACTGTGTGTGTTATTGCCCTACACCAACCCTACACCTAAACTTAGCCCTCACAGGAGACTTTGTGCATTTTTAGATTTTCAAAAAAACACCATTTAGTATTTTTAAGCCTTTTGAATTACGGGGACATAGGCAGTGTCCTCATAAACCACCTTCATATTGTAATACCTCTGTCATACCCATGTCATTATACAAATTTGTGTCCTCATAAACCACATAAACATGCGCGCACACACACACACAAAAGATAGAAATAACTGACTTAAAACCATTTTTTAGCTGGTGAAAATACTGGTGGTGTTCTAATCATTTTGGCCACCACTCTTATATGAAATACATATTAAACTGAACTGTAAACCATAATTCTTTTAATTTGGGATTATTTAATGAATATTTATTTCAATTAGACATTTACAAAATATTTGTCACTTTTGATCAATTAAATATTGAATTCCCATTCCTGTTTTTTTTTTTTTTTTTGATTCAGTAGTGAAAAAACTGAGTTGTTTTGTTTGTTTTTTGAACTGTGACACTCAGGGACTCCCAAGCACTGCTACAGACTCTGGAAGAGGAAAGGTCCTATCTGATGCTCCTCTTCACAGTCCTGCCACCAGCTGCCAGTCCGACTCCTTCACGAGTAACGCCTCTTACCCCCTGACTCAATCCGCCCAGCGCCAGCGACGCCTCAACTCCACCAGCAACCTCAGACGCTCACGGTTCAACGCTCCCTGCTTCGGCCTGCTCTCCGGCACATCCGAGTTCTCCAAAGCACAAACCAATGGAATTACGTCCCCAAACACGCTCTCAGACACCAGCGGTGCCCTTGCCAGCCAGCTGCAGGTCAAAGATCAAATATCAAGCGTTGAGGATGACCACGTCACTGTACCAGTGTTTGCCATCTCAGAGGAGGAAGACCAACAGCCTCTAGTCTCGGCAGAGCATCCCGAGAAGCCTTTGCGGATGAACGGACAGATGTTTGAAGGCACAAAGATGCCACTGCTATCAAAAAGCCAAGCTCCCAGCATCCAACCGAGCTCTTTAGTGAGGGGAGGCCGTGGAGATGCAGGATCTTTCAGGTCTCTCTTGTTAACAGTGACTCCAGAAACAAAGTCTGCCAGTGCCGTGAAGTTTGAGTATGATGGTCATGTGACCAATTCAGCCAATAAATGATATCAACGGGACTGAAACCTCAGCTTATGAGCTGCTGTTCCAATATGCCAAGTTTCAAATGGGTTTGTTATGAATATTGGCATGAATGAAAAATTAAAGCACTTATTGTTCTTTGTGTTCTTGTATCTGCACATTTAATTATAAAGTATAAAACCACCATCTAACAGTATATTTTATTACCTGCAAATGTATGTATATGATAAACGTTTAACCAAGATCACTTAATGTTTCTGCTCACTACTGAGAGTTTAGAGTTGTAGACCGGCTGCATTGTTATTTTCATTATGAAATTCCATGTTTCTGCTCTATGAACAATGCAGCTTGTTCTAATCCCTTTGCAACCCGTAGAAGACCAATTAGCTGGTCTGGTAGAAAGCTGCTTGGCATCTCGCTTGACTTCCACATTTTGTTTTTTGTAATTCACTATGGGTCCAATACACATTTTGTACTGTTAAAAAAAGTTAGTAAATCATATACGAATGGAAATGGCATATATTGTTATTTCTCAAGGGACATAACCACTGAAAATGTCATTTTGACTTGTTTAAACGTTGTTCTACGAGTCATTTTAATCAAGTTACTGTTTTTCACCTATATCACTATGTGCCTTGTGGCTATCATCTATGCTGCTAAATATGCACTGATGCAATACCTGAAATTGTGTATACAATCATATTTTTATAACGTTTGCAATTTCATAACTGTTTTCTTTATATGGTGTTTTCCTGAATGCAGTAATATTGTCAACTGTACTGATTTTGATGGATTATAAAGGGAACTGATCACCGTACAGACATTTAAAATGCAGTAACTAACATGTAATGCAAATAAAATATTGTATAGTGATGTTGTGTGGTGCTGTATTATCGTGTACAACCATTTCAGAATATCCATAGAAGGGAGAGTCCAAGATAATTCAATGTCGTCTTTTATTATTAGTGCAGTAAATTAAACAAGGTTTTAGTCTGATTTATTTCTAGGCATTACAAACATGAGGCACAGCAAGCGCTAATTCAACTATAGAACGTTAACAGTGCTATTATAGGGGCTTCCCAATAGTTACTCAAAAACCTGATGAGCAGAAAACATTTTCTTCTCCATTTGAAGCCCCAGCTTAAACTTTGAGGTAGAATTAAACACCCCCTTTCTGAAAGAAAGAAAAAATCCCATCCAACCCTTTACATCTCCCTTTCAGTAAATGCAAAACAGCCTCCAAAGCATCTCTAACACTCGGGACCATTCCTGAATAAATCCCTCAACCCTTCCTGCAGATTTTAAGAGCTCATAGAAAGAGACCCGCTTCGGAGCTCACATCGTAACATATTCAACTAACCTCAAACCACCTTTTAGGTTTACACAAGAGCCTTAGTGTGGTCTCAAAAGAAGGTTTATCAGTCTATCAGAAATGTTTAGGTAGATATTTGAATATAAAATAAAACCCTTTTCCACATATCTTGATATTTTAGATAATTTACAATCAGATGATATTTGGGGAAAGCTGCATTAATTTGCAACAAGCAAACTTTGAAAGTAAAGGCAGGGGGAGTTATCCTGTAAAACCACAACTTAACATTTACTAATGAAGTGTAGCAAATCCAGCAAATGTGGTCATTTGTCAGGTGCTATTAGGTCAGTGTGTGAGGTTTTCGAGTGCTGAGCCCTTCTGTCCACCTTCATTAAAGCGCTGGTGAGGGATGTAGAGGATTGACCTCTATAGTTGTAGGAAGTCTAATCTGAGCCTCTGAAGAATGCTGTGGTGTGAGGAACAACAGACCCCAAAAACATGCACAAGGCAAAAAAGCAAAAACATTTCCAACAATACTTTATGTACATGTTTATGTAAAGTGTTCCCTGCAAGATTTTTGGAAATATTTACGAAACATCACAATGAACATGAGATATAGCATGTGCCTACTTTCAGGTAGCTGAAAAAAGTTACAAATATATTTTTTTATTCTTTCAAATTTTTTTAATAATTTTAAAGGGTAAAATGTTCTTAACTTTAAGAATTTTCATGTGGCTTTGATGCTTAATGCCACATTTGAACACTGACTGTGGTAACGGTTTCATGGATCACATTGGCTTCCTGTGTATTAAAAAAGAAAGAAAAGCTAATTGGAAGAACTATGGCTAAAACCAATGTGGTTTACCAACTTAAACAAGAATCAGCTGAGTCAGTGTTACAAATATACACCAACTGAAATAAAACTTCTTGGGGAAGATGGGAATAAGAAAAAAAACTATTTTACTAGCCCAGAAATACAGCTCTAGCCTAGTCAGAAAATATTAAAATGGCTATTATTTGTTGAAAGAAAAACGAAAATATCTTCATTACATAGGACAACGCTAGGAAAAGCATCATCCACTGACTAGCTCAAAACTGGCATTGTTTGCATATGAAGTCAAAAGCAAAAATTCCATAATCATAACGAGATGTGCGA
Source organism: Barbus barbus (assembly GCF_936440315.1). Taxonomy (NCBI): domain Eukaryota; kingdom Metazoa; phylum Chordata; class Actinopteri; order Cypriniformes; family Cyprinidae; genus Barbus; species Barbus barbus. The sequence goes on from NC_136734.1 coordinate 38,306,878, forward strand.
AAGCATCTAAGCCTTTATTATAAATCAGATTTGACTTGATTATCCCCTGCAGTGCGATATAAAATGAGTGAAAAAATAAACACCTTTTCTTCACATGGTTTCTGCCCAAATAATGCAAATGCTGAATACGTGTGAAAGTTTAGTGCACTAGTTTTGAGTCACCAATACGATCATCCCTTTTTTATAACAAACATATTCAACATTCTCAGTAGCATTTAAATGTCTTGAGCAGTTAATAATAATAGTGAAAGAACACTAAAAATGGAAGAAGTATGTGTGACATGCAAAGAAAGAGCACTCATAGTTGACTGACTCTTAGGCACCATAGGTTAGTTTTATATTTTGTATAAGGTTCAAGCTAAAGAGCTTTTTGCATGAAAAGGTGATTGCCAATGTTTTATCGTCTTACAATTATAAGCAGAGATGCAGCATGAAAGCATGTCAACAGCATAGTGGAAAGAAGAGTGCATACTGAAAGTGTGACGGTCGGTCCGTCATGGAAAACTAGTGTCTGCTTCTACACACAGTGCAGATCCAGATCAGATGTTTCCATGCCCTGACACCATACTCCAGGATGATTGATTTATCATCATCTGATTGACTTTGCATATGTAAAGTTGCCATCTAGAGGTGTACAGAGGTATAACACGTGCCCGCAGCAGATCAGTTACCCAGAACCACCGCTGTCAAATCCAGCCACGGTTCCTCCAGCTTTAGTTCTTAAACCGCGTCTGCTCACACACGTGGTTGAATTTCCTGACAGAGGAGAAAAATAAAATGACAGATTAAGATTCATTGTTATCTGAATTAATGAGCATGATTAAGATCATTACCCAGAGTTTCTGCAGGTTTTATGAAGTAAATTCAAAGTAAAGAAAACGAACAGGGATGGAATGAACAGAACACAATATATAAATAAGGTCTCTAAATGTAAGTGTCTTGTGTTAGCAGAAACACTTTAATTTAATTTTACAACAACAAAAAAAGCTTGAATAGCTCTGTAAATGTCTAAATATTCTTAAATCAAGACATTTACTTTGTGAAGCAAAATGACAAAAATATGCCTTTTTTGTTGTTTCACTTTATTTTGATCCATTTCTAATAAAACAAGTTTTCATACCTGCTGACAGATATTTGTTCTTGTTTTAAGTATTAATGCACTAAATTGTGTTACGTTTCTCAGAAAACAAGACTTTGTGTGTTTAATTTGCACCTCAAATAAACATATCTTGAATTAAGGATGTTGGGATATTTGTATTGGAAACCAAAAGAAAAATACTGAGGAAAATATTCAGACTGAGGAAGATATTTTTTGAAGTGCAGACAAAATTTAATGCCAAAACGTCATGAATTTAAGGCTTTCTGCTCTGGTTAAAGACCATTTGGGTCTTAATTTGTGGAAGAGTGAATTAAGACTTCATAAGACCCACAGAACCCCTGATTAACAGAACTTTGACATAAACTGACCATGTCCTAACAAACAGGCCTATGTAGTTGTACTGCAGACTGACACTACATACATGCTCATTAGCTGCCCTCTACTGGTGGACATAAGTATGACGCGCTTCTCAGGATGGACATAATGTGCACATAAGGATGGATGGATGTGTATAATGCTTTGGCAAAACAGTACGTAAGCATAATCATGCCAGTAAAGTACTTTAGGCAAGACATTAGATTTGAAGTTGTGACTATCAGGATGGATATCAAAATTTTAAAATTAATTTCCAGATTTTACATGTCGCTGACTTACAAAGCGTGGTGTGCTTTCACTTGAGTCCGACAGTTGCATCCCCAGTAACAGTTTGGTCTGGCAGTCACAGAATCTGTGTGGAAGAAAAAAACCTTACTGCGTGCAAAAACACATTTTTATCATTTCAATTTAATTCTGCAGGTCTATATATTTGGCCTGATGTCTACCTACAGCAGAGGGGAATGAAATACATTCTGTGATGCTAATATGACCGTGCAGCTTTGTGGTACTTTATTGCACAAGAGTCTTACCTGGCAGATCTGATGGAGGAATATGTTCTCTGTATTTATATGCGAGCTCTCTAAAAGTGCGAAGTCCACAGCAGTAGCAGAGCAGAGAGTTGGCAGTGATTCTGTAATCTGAAACATGCACATATGAACAAAAGTGATTTTTCATTTACTGTTAATTTCATTAACTGATGCATTGACATTCTGTTTCTTAATCACAGGGATGTGTGACAGCGAAATGATGAATCAGCTGGTACACACTTTTCTTTTTATATAATAAAATTTGCAACCACATCTTAGAAAATGGGGCTTCCAATTACTTTACGTTCAGAGAAAAAACAAAAAGATTTACTTAAAGATCTCTGTGATGTGAAAATGACCATCTCTCTTCCATAGAAATGTGCATAATGTGATAAATATAATGTATCCCCCAAAATATTTAGGATTATTGTGATTTTCTTCCCTTATATTAACCACCCTTACTTCAAGCTGTGCCTAATCCTCGACATTTCTCAATATGACCAAAGCGCAGTTACCAGAGAGCTGGTACAGGCCCTGCTGTACAGCCTGAAGCGCTTCCTGCAGCATATGCCTCCAGCTCATTCCTCGAGAAGCCAAATAATTCTGCCACAAAAAAAGCAGAAATTAACAGTTTAGAGGGCTGGGTTTCCAAGTGGAAAAAATGGGGCAAATGCATTTATAGTTTAGTTTAAGATATGAAAAATGCCCATGAGAATAAATTATTCTTATGTATCAAAATTTTTTATTTTTTTTACAATGCAATAACATGTTACTATATCTTGAGATAATCAGATTAAGTTCATTATTTTAATCTATGTATTAACAGCCTATGTCAGACAATGTGATTTTTTTCTGCCCAATTTATCATCAATCAGGCAAAAAATGTGAAAAGTAATAGCACAGTTCTCCTTAACTCTTATCCACATAATTTGAGGTTTAATGTATGTCTGTAGCACAAACACAAGTTTATTTATTAAAGTTAGGGATTTGTTCACATTTTAAAATTCCACACAGTGTTTGTATCGCTAATGTAAACTATTAAAACGTGTTTACTTAAATGAAATAAAGCTGAAGTTAAAAAATAAATAAATATTAGGGAAAGATAACTTAAAGGGAAAACAATGAGAAATGTTGCCTTGGCAACTAACTGAAATAAATTAAGTTGAAATACTAGAATGACTATATTTGAAAAAAAAAAGAACGCTAAACAGACGCATTTAAAACAAATAACAATAAAAATGACAAAAGAATATAACAAAATTACTAAAATCTAAATGAAAATAAAAGAATTCAAAACACTAATACATACTATAATAGTAATTCTAAAATAGCACTGATCCCACAGTATCAGAAAACAAACTGTACTCACCTGAAGGACTTCAGACTCATATTGATTGCCATTAAAAACTCCATCCAGACATTTATCATTAAGGTTAAGTTCTGTGAGGAGAAATAACCATAATCGTTATTATAAAATAAGATTTCTGTATGAAATTTTATAATACTTTAACCGCTCAGAAACCTACCGCTGAACTGCGCTAGGCAGCCGTGACAGCCGATCCGCTGGCAGCCCCAGTACACATGACAGTACGCTTTCTGGCACACCATACCTGGTCAAACCAACAGACAAATCATCAGGTGACTCCCGGAGGCTGGAGCACATTGACAGACAGGTGTCAGGATCACTCACAGTGCTGCGGAGACACCTGAGGGGGAAGGTGCTCAAAGCGGCGGTCAGGCATGGGCTGCAGGCAGCAGGAGCAGATGAGGTGACTGCCCTGAGGAGGACATCTGAACTCCTGAGGAGCTGCAGCAGGAACACAGTGCATTTATGAACATGAAGAATTGCATGGATGTGTCTGTTAGTGTGTGAGCATATCGTCTAGGTGTAAAGTATTGGAGTAAATGTAATTAATTACTGTACCCGAGTATCTTTTTGGATACTTTGTAGTTTTACTGAGTATCAAAGATAATAGCAACTTTTACTTTCTACTTCACTACATTTTTTTGAATGAGTATCTGTACACTTTAATATATCTGTCATGAGTGTTGCAGTTACACATTACAATTTTGCATGGCACCTAAAGCTTTTCTGCAGCAGTTTATTTCTGCTAAAGACGTGACATTGCCAGCTACAGGGCACTGAAAGACTATATCTTGTGCGTTTTGCCCTTTCTCACCCAAACTTGTCAACAGTTACTTTACGTGAACACGAGTTCCTTAGCAAGTAGTTGTGAATCACAGGTGTTTTATATATGACATGAGGACGTGACTGCAGCTGGCAATGAGGCCGAAACCAGCACAGCTTTGACTTTTTAATTTTACTTAACGTTATTTTATTCATCCGCTATACTGACGAGACATATTCTTTGTTCCCTTTGGTTTTTGGTTTGCTCGTTCTAGTTTTTCCAATAAATACCTGCACATAGATCCTTGCCTCTGCCCGTTTTCCCCAGCTTCTCCACAACATTATAGTTTTCACTGGCATGTCTCTTTGACTAGGGCATCTATATTTATTATGAGTAAAATACTAAAGTACTTTTAAAGCCAGATCCTCTAAGAGTTTTATGCAAGTTGTTTTGTAATTGGTGACTTGCGACTTGTAGTGGAGTAATTTTCACTCTAAGGTATCTATACTTTTACTCATGTATGGCTTTCAGGTACTCTTTACACCTCTTGGTCTGACTGACGTGTGAACATGAATAACCTGGTGAGGTGTCAGAGGATGTGGAGGGGCCATCTCCAGGCCCTTCGGTTTGAGCGGGCTCACAGATCCACGGGGCAGAGCTGAGCTCCTTCCGATAACCTGGACACTGCCGACACATCATATAGGGCTGACTGAGAACAAACATGTTAGATCAGGTTGTGTTTCAGTAATCACTTAAATACTTGATAGAACCAACTGATAGGTCATCTACTATTTTAAGATCCAATAGAAATCACAATATTAGCTAACATTCAATAAGTAAGAAAACACTATAATCATTGGGGTAGCTGGATTTAAAGAAAAAAAAATATATGCAATATATACAGTGGTGGCCAAAATTATTAGAACACAAGTATTTTAATCAGCTAAAATGGTTTTAAGTCAGTTATTTCTATTTTTTGCTGTAGTGTGCCAGTAGGAAATATCAGATTACATTTCCAAACATTCATTTTGCCATTATTTGTAATAATCCAGTGAGATTTTTGTTTGACAACAGCCAGTGCTCCACACAAAGATCTGATCTGATCATCATCCAGTCTGTCTGTGATTACATGAAGAAACAGAACAAACTGAGACTAAATCCAGAAGAACTGTGGCAACGTCTCCAAGATGCTTCAAGAAACCTATCTGCAAAGAAAAACTATGCACAAGTGCACCGAGGGCAAAAGCTGCATTAAACGTGAAGGATGGTCACACCAAATGTTGATTTAATTTAGTTAATAGAAGTTAATTGATAAAGAAAATCTATTTCTATTTCTTTTTAGGTTTCTTGAAGCATCTTGGAGACAGACTGGATGATGATCAGATCAGATCTCTGTGTGGAGCACTGGCTGTTGTCAGACAAAACTCTGACTGGATTATTACAATTAATGGTAAAAAATGAATGTTTGGAAGTGTAATCTGATATTTCCTACTCACACACAACAGCAAAAGATAGAAATAACTGGCTAGAAAGTAGAAATAACTGATAGAAATAACAATTTTTTATCTGGAGAAAATACTAGTGTTCTAATCATTTCAGCCACCACTGTATGACGGCATTTCCTTTGAACAAAAACACTTAATAGATAACGGTTGCTGACCTCATGTCAGATATATCACTGTCATTGTCTGAGAGTTCGAACGGATAGTCTGAACTACCCTCCTCGTCCGAGAAGGAGCGCTCGACCTTTGGCTGCAGCATGTCCTGTGTGATCTTGTTTCGGGCATCCATGCTGCGCAATTCATCTTCACTCCGACACTTCTCTATGAACGATTAAAACAAAAACGGCCACAAAAATGAAAAAATCCGTTCAAAAGTTAGGGATTAGAAAGTTTTCTTTTAAGCTTTATATTCATCAAAGAATCCTGAAAAAATGCGTCATGGTTTCCACAAAAATAATAAGCAATACAACTGTTCTAAGCATTGACAATAATAAGAAATAATATTTCTTGAGCAAAAAATCAGTATCAGAATTATTTCTGAAGGATCATGTGACACTGAAGACTGAAGTATAATGGCTGCTAAAAGTTCATCTTTGCCATCAAAGGAATAAATTACATTTTAAAATAGGAAACGGTTATTTTAAATTGTAATAATAATTCTCGATAACACTGTTCTTACTGTATTTTTGATCAAATAAATGAAGCCTTAGTGAGACTTCTTTCAAAACATAAAAAAACAACAACACACCCCTCACACGTTTGAACAATAGTGTACCTGACCATCTGATTTGTAGTAATAGTTACTTCTAGATTAAAAGTGCCACTCTCATTGAAATCTTGTACTTGTACGTTTTTTGCTAAGTAACACATTTCTGTAAACTCTTGGACACTTTTATATTTGTCTCTTTGCCTAGGTATTTGCTTAATTAAAAACATATAAAAAAATAGCTTGTAAACGGTTAATACTCTCATGTTGTGTAGTTAGTTGACTCGGTGTGAACAGGCCTTAATACAAAGGGAGAATAGCGGTGTGTTACAGTACCTGGGTGCTGGAGAAGGTAAGCCTCCACCAGGTTGTTGAGGATGTGGTTTTTACGGATCCTCTCCACAGGACATCGGCAGGTGGGGCAGAGGGAGGAACGCTCCATCCAGCCAGAATAACAGGCAGAGCAAAACGTATGCATGCAGGGCTGAAGACTGTACCAAACACACACACACACACACACACACACAAATACATTCAAATTCAGCCTCCACAAACCTTTTTAAAATCCTTCTTAAAGGGACAGTTCACACAAAAACTTCTGTCATCATTTACTTCACCTTTAATTCATCTTTGGGTGAACCATCCCTTTAGATGATTTATAATTAATAAAACAACTAAAAGGGATTTATGCTCTGGTCCATTTGTGTGTGAGTGTTGATTTGTGCACGTTGGACTGACCTGACACAGTCATGCAGCAAGTCCTGGCAGACGATGCATGTGAGGGATTCTTCCATTTTGTCTGTAGTGGCTCCCTCAGTTTTCTCTTTCCCTGCTGCTCCTCTGAGAGAGACCTGAGGAGCTGCTGCAGAAACAGCAGAGTCACTGTGAGAAGATCCACACCCATTCAGATCATCTGCAGGACAGACAGACACAGACATAAAGGAAGTGTTTATACTGTAGAACAGTTCTGAAATGCATGTTAAAACCAGGTACACACTACCATTTAAAAGTCAGCAAGATTTCATTGTTTTAAAAATATATATATATTATTATAGATGCATTATCTATGAAAATAAAGATGCATTTATAAAGTGAAAAAAATAAATTCTATTTCAAATAAATTCTGTTATTTTCAACATTCTATTCAAAGAATCTTGAAAACTTTTTTTTTTCCACAAAAACTTTAAGCAGCAATTGTTCAACATTCATAATAAGAAATGTTACTTAAACACCAGATAAACATATCACAATGATTATAATGATCATGTGACATTGATTGACTGGAGTAATGGCTACAGAAAATTCAGATTTGGCATCACATGAATTAATTACATTTTAATACATTAAAATATGAAAGTTATTTTAAACTGTAATAATTACTAGTGTTACTGTATTTTTGATCAAATAAATGCAGCCTTGGTGAGTATGAGAAAGTTTTTGAACGGTTGTGTAGATGGAAATCTTAAACCATCAAAGCCTAAAACGCTTTTAAACTCTTTCAGAGTAGTCTGAATATTATTATGCCGTAATACAGATACTCAGACCACTCAAAATAGACAGAAATCATAAATTATTTACAATTTCACATCTATTAATTTGACCAAAACTGTGTTACAACACCTTTGTCAATTTTTCTTCTTTTCCTCTGCATTTCCACCTCCGGCTCCGTCTGTTGTCCTTCCTCAGTCCAGCAGGTCCACTTCAGGCGAGTGTGATTCATGACCGGCTCCCCAGGGCTGCTCGCTGGTGCAGTCATCTCTGATTCTCCTTTACAAACAACCGAAGAACTCACTGGGTTTGCAGACACATCTGCTGAATTGTACATACAGCAATATAAATTCCTTAGTATTTTTTATGCATTTTTTTGAGTATGTCAACACTGTAAAAGCTTGCACATATCAAAAATGATAACTATAAAGATAATGATAACTATATCAGCATCCACAGTGTAATTCATGATAGCATTGTTTATTATAAGTGCAAACTGCTCTTTGAAGCAGGATGGATTCCGATTGGTTGTCAAAGTTTTGATTACCAACATTTATTTTGGTAGCAATTTTATATGTAGTCTTCAAACAAAAATAGTCATTAATTCTTCTCTCTTTATACCAAATCAATTAAGCTTATGAGCAATTTGAATCAAGGAAATTGATTGAATTTGGGAAAAAAAATAATTTTTTTGTTATAAATTTCCATTTTTGGTACTCTTTTTCAGATACAGTAGGTTTACTTAACAAGTATACATTTATTTAACATCTTTTGTTGGTTAACATTAATGACTCCGAATGGGCCTTAAATTTGAAAAACATAGATGAACAGCAGCATAGAAAGCCAATGCATTTACACTTATATACTAGTCATTTTCTTATCAAAGCAACTTGCATGAAAGAGCGCATGCAGTGTGGACGGTAATTACCAGAGCAGGTAGATAAGGGCATGTTGTAGAAGAGGAAGGAAGAGCTGGAGGTAGATGGCTGAGGATCCTCATGCCCAGACTGAGGTAGAGGCTTCACAATAACAGGCTCTACTGGGACTGGTTCACTCTCGGTTTCCGTCAGATCTGAATCTTCTTCTCTTCCAGCATCTATGGAGATCCCAAAGAGAAAACTCTAACTTTCAGAAAATGTCAAAAATGGCATGAGGATGAAATTAGGTTATCAAGTCAACATGAAATTAAACTCCTCACTATTCACCTTTCTCATGTTATTGTGAGCAATCCACCAGCGCAAATTCTTTCAAAGGAGAAAAACATTTGTTCCATAATTTCTATTCAGAATGTAGTAACATGATCTGTCACTGAAACAACTTTCTTTTTCTGCTGACCTCACTTAGGCAAGCAACAGTAAAACTAACTTTGTAGAACAGGAGTATTCAAAATGTATTTACCTTCAGCGTCCTGCGAGGCACTTTCCTGTGGCCCGACGGCCTGATAAACATAAGCAATGTCTGCAAAACCGAAAATAGATGAGTGATGTGGTCAATCTGTCTCATCTGTTTGGATGCAACTATACTACAGACACAGAAAATACTTAAATGTGAAAACTTACTTTGCTCCGGCTCATTCTTCCTGTAAACAAAGTGAATGACATCACCATTCTGCAGTAAGTATGTCTGTTTCTTCAACACTTTGGACATGTTGATCACTGTTCCGTTGGTGCTGATGGAAACAAACAGATCACCATCAAGCTAAAATTATAGTTAGGGATGCACCTAGTACACCCGATACTGAGCTCATGTACTCGTACTCGTTAAAATGCCCCGATACCGAACTCCGATACTACACAGCATGTGATAAGTGCCATATTCAGACAAAGAAACACCGACAACAGAACAACAGACAGCAGAATGGAGTTCTTAGAGATAAAGGATGTCTACGAAGCAGATGTATGCAATGAATAATGTTAAACATTCATTACTAAAGCCTGCTGATAAGCAAAGCACGCCGAGTAGATTGAGCTTGTCGAGTGAATATACCTTCCTCACAGACATCACTGGAAAGTTTGTACTTCGATCGGATGTGTCAAAAACAAGTAAAACAATGCACAAATAACTTAATGGTAGGGAGAGGGAGAGAGAGAGAGAGAGAGAGCGCACTTCTGTTGTGTGATCTTTATTGATGTTCGCTCACATAGCACACATCATTTGAATTAAAACTAAATCGTAAATATAAGACAACTTCTAGGGGAATTCACTATAAACGTCATTTATTTTCAACCTTAAGCATACACGACTTTCTGTCGAAAGAGAATCCAGCAGTGCAATGCGCTAGGCTATACTGTACCTGTCCCTCTAATTCTGCACCAGTACAAATACATGCGCGTCTTTTGCTTGCTTCATGAGTGTTTCTGTATTATATGAGTGGCTTTTGAAATCTCAGCACGTTTCAGATGAAAAAAAAAACTTGATTTCTATTTCTGAAAATATCACAGGAGATTTATAACAAGTGGTTCCCTGCATTATTATTACAGCAAAGTGCATGATTACAGCACTGAGCCGCTGCAATGGAGCTCTTAAATTAAAGATGATGTACCATAGAGCAAAAAACGAACAGTGAAAGTAACAAAAACTTGTAAAATACATTTAAATGGGCATGATTAAGTGTGAAAATTACCGAAGGATTAGGACTTTTTTGTGCAATTTGAAGTGTGCTACACACAGGTGAGTGGGCCTGTACAAACCACCTGTAGTAACACACTCTCCTCCATGTGCACTAGACACTTTACACACACTGCTGCGTGTTCACAATCCCACAAAAGACTCAGCAATATATGTATGTTTACATGCTCAGGCACTACAAATCATCCTGCACTGTTCCCCAAACAGCTGCTTGACTCAAAATGTCTCTCTTTGCAAATGTACAGTATTTGTATAGTTTGTATTTTTTTATCTTCTATTTTTTAGTTTGTATAGGGTAAATACTTATATATAGTATACTTATAGTTAAATCTGTCAGTAGGTTAGCTGTGTACAGGTTTATAGTGTTTTTTACTTCATTGTTGTATGTCTGTATTTATGTAGCACCGTGGTCCTGCGAGGCACGACATTTCGTTCCACTGCATGTCCCCACGTGTAGCAGAATGACAATAAAGCTCAACTTGAACTTGATTTACAGTCAAACCAAAAATTATTCAGAGACCAAATATAATTTTTGATATTTTTTTTTACTAGTGGGTGCAGGACACTATAGTTCATTTATATAAGTGAGGATAGCAAAATAAAGTAAACTGACATATTATACCCAAACATTCTTCATACAGTGGACTACCAGAAAAAAATTATACAACTGTGGGACCAAAAATTATTCAGACCGAGTCTGGGAAAATAAATTGAAGTTCAGGTTTGCATGAACCTGGTTGACTGCATGCCCAGGAGACTACAGGCTGTCATTAAGGCTAAGGATGGCCTGACAAGGTATTGATAGTTTTGTAAATATTCTGACATTATGATATCTGACATTATCAAGCTGAATTTGTTCTGACACAGTTTAACTCTGTGTTCTTGTCATATTTTATTACCATTTTCTAAACTATAGCAAATAAACCGTGATAATGTGAGAAATGTTGGAGGTGTCTGAATAAATTTTGGTTTGACTGTGTCTATTTGATAAATGGAGTTAACAAACTAACATTATACATACTCTTTTGGTTTCTGTACCCAATATTTAAAAAATGTACAAATACAATGAAAATATTGGTATCGGTACTCTGTATCGGCAAGTACCAAAAATCAGTACAAAAAAGTATCAGGCAAGTACTGGAAAAAGTGGTATTGGTGCATCCCTAATTATAGTAATTATGAATTTCATGGATCCTTTTGTATGAGTGCTATACAGAGGCTAAATGACTACATTTGTGAATTTTATTCTCAGAAACAATCGACAAAACAACAGGAAATGATTATGACAAGTTCGAAACACCTGAGCAACTTTTCCAGGCATGTCCAATTAATTGTGACCCTGGACCACAAAACCAGTCATAAGGGTAAATTTTTTCAAAATTGAGATTTATACATCACATGAAAGCTGAATAAATAAGCTTTCCATTGATGTGTGGTTTGTTAGGATAGGGCTGAGTTCTTGGAGTTGGAGTTCTTAGCAATGCATATTACTAATCAAAAATTAAGTTTTGATATATTCACAGTAGGAAAATTACAAAATATCTTCATGGAACATGATCTTTACTTTAGGGGAAGTCGTGGCCTAATGGTTAGAGAGTCGGACTCGTAATCCAAAGGTTGTGGGTTCGAGTCTCGAGTCTCCGGCCGGCAGGGATTGTAGGTGGGGGGAGTGAATGTCCAGCGCTCTCTCCACCCTCAATACCACGACTGAGGTGCCCTTGAGCAAGGCACCGAACCCCCAACTGCTCCCCGGGCACCGCAGCATAAATGGCTGCCCACTGCTGTGTGTGTGTTCACTGCTGTGTGTGTGTGTTCACTGCTGTGTGTGTGTGTGTTGGATGGGTTAAATGCAGAGCACGAATTCCGTGTATGGGTCACCATACTTGGCAGTATGTCACTTCTTCACTTCTTAATATCCTAATGATTTTTGGCATAAAAGAAAAATCTATCATTTTAACCCATACAATGTATTTTTGGCTATTGCTACAAATATACCCCAGCGACTTAAGACTGGTTTTGTGCTCCAGGGTCACATTTGTCCATTTATGAACTTATCTGTTTTTTAGTTTTGTTTTTTAATTGCCTGATCCAGGTAGAACTAATCGACCCAAGTATCGACTATTTCTTTCAAGATAATGAATAGAGACAACATAAAGTGCCTAGTTAAAGCCTTATTAAAAACATAGAAAAGAGAAAGTTGTACAAGAAAGGATAACAAGAAGGTAAGGAGGGAAGCTTGCTGTTTCCATCGTGCTAATTAAGCATTGTGTAAAACACACAGCACATCGACTGTCTAGCAGATATTCACTTAATTAGCTGAATGGAAATGTACAGCACCATTGGTAAGCTAGCGTACATTCAAATACATGAGACATACAGACACACATCAACTACTGTATCTCCATCCTCTTACTATTAACCAAATTACAATTAATTATTCACCAAAGCAAAGATTAAATGTCTTGAGGGAATTGGATGTATATTTGCCGCAGGGCCAAGCATGTCATTAATTGAATTCACGTACTAATGTAATTAAAAGTCACTGAGTATAATTTGCAAAAACTTAATAGAACTAAAAAGAATTAACAACAACTGCTTCTGCTAAAAAATTTTTACTGGTACATCTACTTGTGAAACTCCTTTTTGGACATGTATAAGTTAAAATTATTTTGTATTGTGTTGTATTGTTTTGTTTTGACTATATTTATTTACATGTTCAAAATAAACGTTTCAATCAATCAATCAATCAATACTAATAAACTACGTATACAAAAAGAGGGAAATAGCATGCAAAGATAGCATGCAAAGAGGCAAAGAACATGATATTGGCATGCAATTATTCATTCACTGTCCATTACAGCCTGTCTTACTAGAAAGACCTCGTGATGTCAAACAGGCGGTCCTACCTCATGTCCTCCAGCCACACCTTTCCTGAGTTCTCATCTTGAGTGATTTTGCAATGATTCCCTGAGAC
>NC_136734.1:38325305-38397805 GCF_936440315.1 Barbus barbus
CGTTAATGAATCAGTGTCTTCTTAAGTAAAACAATAGACACTTTGTGTGGTTTCTGAAGTGGTTCTGTCACCTTGCATTATCTGGACTAAAAATATTTGCTTGCATTCAGCTTAAGAAAGAAAATCATAAACACCTGGGACGACATGAGGGTCAGTAAATAATGAGAATTTTCATTTTTGGGTGAATTATCCCTTTGAAGAGCAAGATGAGTTAAGTTCAGTCATGTATACTAGATGAGTGGGGGTTCAACACTAACAAATGTGGTCCCATCTCCTCACAGACAGGGTCACAAGAAGGGTTTGAAAAGTGTCTGGGGGTCTTTGAAGAGCAGACGAGAAAGAGAGCGATTGCTGATAACACGCTCTGTGACTGTGAGAAACTGGTGCAAGACTGTGGTCATTTGCTTTGGCAGCAGTTCTCTGGCCGGCTTTCACTTAGCTTTTCATAGCCTCTCTTAGATTGAATAGAGTGTCTCAGAGGGCTCTAAAGGTGTCTGTGCAGTCTGGCTCTGATAAGCATTCAGGCAGTTTTATGTCAGAGCCTGTCTGTTCACTTTCAGTCCGTGCCAACTCATGGAGCCCTGCAGTTTATTACACTGTCGGATGGGGAAAGTTTAACCTGACAGATTCACTCAAGCAGAGCACAGCTTTATTTATTTAAACAGATAAATAATTTATGAAAAGATGAACTGACCGATCATACTTTTGCTTGCTTTATTCTTTCTTCTTTTTCTTTCTTTCAGGTATTTATATACACATTCATTATAATTGCTATGATTTGGTGGATAGCTAATACTGTATTTAATACACCATTTTATAAACTTACCTTCATCTTAAAAAAAATACATTATCATGCATGAATGCAAGTTTTATGAGGTCATCATAAGAGATAAATAGAATATCTGTGCTTTATCTGTAAAATGCTTTTATTTGTCAAATGGCAAAAGTAAATAAAGGGTCTGTTACAGCACCCTGTGGACAATATACAACAATGCATACATGCATTTCTGAAGATGTTGAATATTTCTATCACAGTGTCTTTTATCCACTCAAATACCGAAATGTGTTTAGCATTCTGTGGTGAAAATAAGGGTTAATAAAAAAAAGCTGGGACAAGGTAAAGCAACACTCTATGCAAATAACATTTTAAACACATAAATATCAAAATATACAAAAATAATAAATGATGATTTGAGTAGAATTTGGTTAAAGACTTGATTTTAAAGACTTGATTACATTTTTAAATGTAATAGCAAAACAGCAAAAAAAAAAAAAAATAATAATAATAATGATAATAATAATATTCATATAACTATTTGCTAAAATCTTGATGTTTTTTTTCAACTATATACTGTATGCACTAATACATGGATGTAGCTGTAGTTCCAGAAATCCTCCAGCAGGGGTAGCTGTTGCTCTATGATTGCTTCAGGGTATAGCTCCTGAACATTTTCTATACAATTATGCATATTTATAATATTTTTCGTAAATTTTTAACACTAAACATTCAATGCCATTTGTCAAGAAACTGATTCCCACATTATGCATAAACCCACGCTATTAAACATGATTTGTATTCGCTGATAGTACGTGCGAAGCATGCAGCCAAGAGGCACAAATGTCAGGTCAAAATTACATTTTCTCATATTTGTTATATATAGCTATTTCGCAGAAGCAGATTTCTTGTATTACAGCAGATATTTTCCTCTCGCCTGCATCTTCGCAGGTCGTTTCTATGGAAAAACAGTTTTTGCATAATCTCATTGGCATTTGTTTGGGCTTTGCGCATGCGCAGAGGGCTCGGCCTCGTCTCGTTCCCTGAATGGTGAAGGGCTCTGCTGAAAAGACCAGAATGAGTTCCCAGCATGCTTTATGCTTGTTAGTGCTGGTCTGGTGCAGATTTGGCTGGTTGAACACTGTCCTCGCTTGTTCAGCTGTTTTGGATGAGGTTTTGCTCACTTTTTAGCTCGTCAGACCAACTTAAACCAGTTAAAATCAGTAAGTGAGGTTTTCCCCCCCCTTCCCATAACTAACCATGCCTATCTTGCAGCAGTGGCAGCACTTCCTTCATCATTTCTCCCAAACTCAGTGATTTGTCAGTGAGTCTACACGATCACAGACTAATGAATCCCCCGTGCTTCTCTGACAGTCTCACCAGGACACTGAGAATCAAAGACACAGAGAACCGAGACGGAGCAGAGGAGGCCCAACTTCATTTACAAAAGAGTCACCATTCAAAGCCTGCTTGCCCTTCTTTCAAAACCCTTATTAGACTTGGTGAAGGGAGATTACAAGCAAATAAAATTACTTTAATTGTAATATTGGATTTCATAATAGCCTCAGATATGTAATTATGCCCCTCTTAAACTTTTCATTAAAAAACCATTTGGCAACAACAAAGGACATTATGCCGGAGCGTGCTCTATTTGTGATGGCGCACAGCTTGTAGGTATTAGACATATTTCTCTGGGAAAGAAAATAATGAGCAACCCAAATAAAGCACAGAAGGACGAGAAACTGATACCAGGTGAAAGAGCAGCGTTAATTAATGTGAGATTCAGTGCACATGTAGAAGAACACAACAGGAACGGGGCACAGAGCGCCTGCCATTTTCATGCATGATGGACATTTTATCTCTCACAAACAGCCTCGGAGTGAATGGATTTATGCCTGCGTGTGTCACAATGCAATCCGTGTATGATTATTATGGACATTCCATATAAAAGATTCAGAGATTCTGGATGCAGAAGATAATGGAGGCATGATTTGTATTTATGTATGTGGTGTCTAAACCTCATCAGTGTTGGTACAGGATGGGTGACTCACTAGCAAAAATGGGCCAAGTGAGTCAAAAAAGGTATCGCTATGGAAAACTGTTTTCGTGCACAGGATAAATAAAATAAAAATGTATTTGCAACTTTTTATCTCACAATTGGAACTTTATGATATTTTTTTTTTTTGTAAATTGCAAGATATAAACTCAAAATTGTGAGATGTTGGCAACTGCGAGATTAAATTGGCAACTGTGAGGAAAAAAGTCACAATTACCTTTTTTATTTTTTTTTTTATTTTTGTATCCCATGGTGGGGAAAAAAACACACACAAAAAAAAACAGTTTGTGGAATATAAACTCAGAATAAAAAAAAAAGTCAGAATTGTGAGATGTAAAATATAGAATATATAGAAATGAATATAAAATTGCATATACAGCAAAATCATAGCAACCACAGTTGGAAAAAAAATATTATTTTCCACTAGAAACATCTCAGCATTCTTAAAACAAGATCAAATGAGAATCATCAAAACTGCATTAGATAACGCGACTTGTTTTCAAAGAATCTTGAAATAAATCTATTTTTCTCATCCCACTGGCAAATAGATTTTCTAGCATAAACGTTTTTGTTTGATTTATGCTTATTACAAGAAACAAAAATATGTGCCAATCGGATAAGAAAAATTAGCTTAATTCAAAATACATCAATTATATATTCATAATATATTACACATGCCATCAATATGAATATTCATAATTGCAAATTACATTTATACAATCTTTTTCAAGGACATGTTGATGTTTTCATTGGCACAGATTAAGAAAATATTTTTTTTGCATTGTTTGAAGTGGATATTTCCATAGGTACACATTTCCATAAAATCGCTTCTATGGAAACCTCCTTTTTGCATAAACCCATCGGTATTTGTTTATAAGTTGGCCAGCTTCTCCTTTGACCTTTCCACGGTGGCTGCACTGAGCCTTCAGATGAAGAAAGGGAGTGTCCACAGACTCCGCACACACACACACACACACACACACACACACACCGTGTGACTAAAACCAGCAAGCCCAAAGCAAAAGATAAGAAGCATTCCTGGGCGACACAGTAACCCGTCCTGGAGAGGCTGGGCTTGATAGTAGCTCTTGTTGTTTTGATGTGTTAAATAGCCGGCTGTCAACAGAAGCCAAACGCTGATGGTTGAGCCACTGTGTAATGCTGGGTTTAGGCTGATAGTCGGATGTCTACAGCCAGAAGTGGTTAGCCAGCATATCTTAACGTGGCTGTTATGGGTTGGTTTTACATGCATATGCACACTATGAGAAGAACCTTTGATGGTCTGGTGCCAGGGAGCGATATGCAGTGTCTTCTTGTGAAATGCAGTTCTATGGAAATTCAACTATTTGAAATTACAAGCACGCTCCGGTCAGTGCACTTTGCTGACTGGCCAGGCGTTTGTGCTGTGCAAAGGCTTCTGTTGGTCGTAGCCCTGCAACCACTACAGAACCTGCCCTTAAGCTATATGACATTAGTGAACAGGGAGAGATAAGATATGGGAATTGTTATGTGTTCATGTGCTGATAACAGATAAGTGAGGTTTTTCTTTTTCTTTTTTCAAAGCAGGCTGCCAGACAGTATAGGCCAGAGCAGAGCTGGTCTAATGTCTTTTCGACAGGGGAGGAATGCAGAGCTTTTGAACTCAAGCCAGGCATCTGCAATCATTTAGCCCAGGGTGTGCATGCAGCGCCCTATCACCTCCCCCTCCAGCAATCGTACAGCTCTGAATACTGTACAAAGCCAGTTTAAAAAACACAGGGTCAAGTGCAGGGCAGTTGTCAGATGTTTGTTAGTCATATGTCAGAAGTGAAAGCACACAGATTAAGAGATTTTGCTTTTTTCCCCGGACAACTAAAAACACACATTTGCATCACAGGCCAAGGCCATGTGATCCTCCATAGAACCAAATAAGTATCAGAAGAGCAGTAAAACAATGTGGAGAAAAAGCGAGTGGTGCCTGTCCCTGTAATACCATGGTGCTAGGCTAAATCTGGCCCAAGTGTAAATCTTTTGCCTGTTTTATTAATGAAAATCTGGACAATTTACATTATAAATTGAATACTTACAATATACACTACCATTTAAATGTATCGTGGATTTCACAAAAATATATTTTGTTTGAAGCCTTGCCATCACAGGAATAAATGAAATGGAGAATTGCAATAACTGCAATGACTGTGTTTTTGTTCCTTGGTGAGCAGACATTAAAAACCTTTATCAATTGCATACTTTTGAATGATTATGTTTTGAACAGACTTTTGAGTGCACATTTCTTAGGTTTTTAATTGAAAGTTAAACACTTCTGTATCGTATTTAATTAAAACAACAACAAAGTTCTCCTCCCCTTTAAGAAAAAGCACATTTTTAATGTGAAAAACAGGTTTTGTGTTGCTCGGAAGATAAACAGAAATATGAAGTAATACAATAAAACAATTAAGATTGATGCATATAAATAACATTAACTTTTACATTTTAACATTAAAAAGTAGTTTGTGGTCCGTCCTTTGGATTATATGTAATAATTCATTGAATGTTAAACAACCTTCTCCATGTGAAGACCGTCTTATGTGTCGTGCCCAAACAGCAGAGGTGTAAAGTACTTGAGTAAATGCAACTAATTACTGTACTTAAGTATCTTTGTAGTTTTACTTAGTATCAAAGACATTAGTAACTTTTACTCTCTACTTCACTACATTTTTGAATGAGTATCTATACTCTTTACTCTAATATATCTGTCATGAGTGTTGCAGTTACACATTACATTTTGCATGGCATCTAGCCTTTCTGCAGCAGTTTATTTATGCTAAGATGTGATATCTCCAACTACAGAGCACTGAAAGTACTATTCAGTGCCCTCACCCAAACTTGTCAACAAGGTTACTTTACGTGAACGTGAGCTCCTTGGCCAGTAGTTGTGAATCACAGGTGTTTTATATATGACATGAGGACATGACTGCAGTTGGCAATGAGGCCGAAACCAGCACATCCAGTGTAAGAAGACTTTTAAATTTTACTTAACATTATTTTATTCATTCATTACACTGAAGAGACCTTTTTGAAGGATATTGTTATTTGCAATTTTGAGGTGTTCAGTTGTATTTTGGTTTTAGCGTGATTGCTCTTCTCTCAAATCAGCTCTTTCTTGTTTTTGTTGTGTTTTCTGTGCCGTGTCTTGGGCTTTTATGTCACTTCCTGTCTCCCGTGGTGTTTGTAGTCAGTTTGTATCTTATCTTGTTCAGATGGTTAGCCTCCTGTAACAGTATACACAGCCCTAGTGTTTCTTTAGTTCTTTGTGAGTTGTTGAATGTAATGGTTGTCTGTTTGCCCGTCATTCTGTTCTTTGTTCCCTTTGGTTTTTTGGCTTATTTGTTTTTCCATGAAATCCCTGCACATAAATCCTTGCTTCTGTCTGTTTTCCCCAGCTTCGCCACAACGTTACAGTTTTTGACTGGCAAGTCTCTTTGAATTGTGCATCTTTGAGCCTATATTTATGGAGTAAAATACTAAAGTACTGTTAAAATCAGATACTCGAAGACTTTTACTCAAGTTGTTTTGGAATTGGTGACTTGTAGTGGAGTCATTTTCACTGTACTTTTACTCAAGTATGGTTTTCAGGTACTCTTTACACCTCTGCCAAACAGGCATCCATGTATTTGTGAGAATCAGACGGGGTCAGTGTTTATAGATTAAACACGTTGCTTGAAAGAATAAACTGACGTTTCACTGTTTGATGCGTGAAGTCTCGCGGCCGAATGGAGAGCCCAAACGATCTTCAGTGCAGATCAGGGAGGCTTATATTACCTGAAGAAAGCTATCCATTAGTATTAATTATTCATGAATCAAGCATCCACTATAATGTAATATATGTTGCTTGCACACATGTTGTTTAGTCAGAATACACAGCTATTTTTCAAGCAGTCAATGGAGCAAGATGCTTTTTGCCTGTGAGCGTTACAGCATCTACCATCAGGGGCTAACAGGGCCGTACTAAACAGTCAAACCTTAACCCCTCGGTGCAGACACATTTTGAAAAACCCTGACATTATATTTGAACAAACTGGAAAGCCAGTGTATGAGAAAGCTTTTCTTCTACTTTCCTTCTCTATTGAGCATAGCATCTGTCTCCACCCTGTACTGGCAGCGCAGATTGCAGGTCGTCTGAATATCACGCCAGCTTCTCTCCACTATAACCTCCATCTCTGCCAGATGAACCCAGCTGCATCAATTCTCATTGGCTTTTACGGCTTGTATACACAATGATGCCTGTGTATGCGAGTGTGAGGAGTCAGGCAGCGAGCTTTCACTGAGGCATGAAGAAAGAGGAAAAAAATCATTTTGAAAATGAATGAAAGTCGAAAAATTATTTAGCTGCTGGGGCTCAGTTGGTCTGTCTGGAATTCTCTCTCTCTCTCCTTTCCCCCCTTCTCTGTCTACTTTACATCTTTACACTCACGCTTTCTCATTTTATCCCTCTATGTCATCATATGTCAGTGGCTTGCTTGTTTTTAGAATGAACGATTATTTGTTTCCATTCGGTTCCCTCCTATGTTCCTGTTTGCAGTGGATGTGTTTCTTTCCAGAAGCACTCCCGAGTCAGTGCAGTATATTTATAATTCTATCACTTCTGTCTGGAATTCACTCCATCTGAGGTCAGTGCTTCACTGTGTTATATATGGTCTGCAAAGAATTTGGTCAGTATACAGTAGTACAGTTATGGAGTAAATCTTATATTGTATATTTTCATGGCACCATAGTATTACCATCTGACACCACCACTAGATGTGGTGTAGATGAAAGCTTATGTATATGCTTTAAAAGTACTAATAAACAGCCAATATAGCAATATGAATGCTAGTAAGCAACTAGTTAATAGTGAGAATTGGTCCCTAAACTTTAAGTGTTACCCTATTTTTATACCGAGCGGGAATTCAGGTAAATGAGCCAGATAGGGTTCAAGGATTACATAATAGTTACACAAAAATAAATGTAAAAAAAAATAAAAATAAAAAAAAATAAAACTGTACTTGACACATAGCACCACATTAGACTGCAGAGCAGCACCTTTGGCAGATTTGTTGGGAAAACCGGAAAAATCTTCAACAATAAAACTAATATATTTGTAAAAATCAAATTTACATTTAATAGTAGTAAATTGTATAAGAGATATTTATCTATTGGGCTATAATTTGGCATAGTTTAGCCGAACAGGTAAAATGTAGGCGATTTGGAAATTATAGGCTGAAATTGAGAATGTTAATGTTAAAAATGTGTCCTACTTTATTTTATACTCAGATAATTGGCCTGAGTGGCAGTATGAAAGATAAGTCAAGTGTGTAATTTCCGCTCCACTACGCAGGCTGCAAAAATAATGACTGTTTTCCAATCGAAAAGCTCTGTCGAGAGAGGTGTCCGTTATCGCTTAAATGTTGCTTGCAAAAAAATGTCATCTGGCTTTTTTCAATAATGCTCTTTGCAGCCAGATAGTATATTCACTGATCACCCAAACACATCTATTAAACATCTTTGCAGGGGCCTTGAAAAGAAAATATAAATGTGAACGCTTTCTCTATCCAGTCCAGGTCTGGAAAGTGCTAACAAGCTGATTAGAGGGAGACAGCAGAGGGCCAGGGAGGCACAGATGCTCGGTGTCTATGGAATAACCCTCTCAATTACAGCATGGCCAAATTGAAACGGATCCCGATTTAACTCTCTTTCCAATACACCTCACGGCAGCTTTCCCAGTCCGTCTATCTCTCTCTCCGGCGATGGACCTCTCTGAAGCAGCACGTCCAGATAGGCTGCCAGACGCAGCGGGGAGACCATCGATTCTCAATAACATCACTAATGACTGCACACTGCCTGACGCATGCTGCCATTACTCGAGGTGAGGGCCGGGACCGAGGGCAGGGCTGAGCATGGCACGCCAGATGGAGCCAGTTAGGGATGGTTATGAGGATGAATTGTTTGTCAGTTGGGGAGAAGAAAGATGAAGAGTGCGGGAGAACGAAATGGCAAGTCAGAAAGACAGGCACACACGGTCAATACTAGAAGGACAGTAACCTCTGGTTGTCTTATTTGCAGGACAGACAACCTTTGGTTGTCTTTTTCGGTTTCTTTCACTTCTTCTTCCCTGCCTTCTTGATTCATCGCTCATTAGCAGGCGACACTCCCATTAATGAGTCCCGACCATGGGTCAATACGGCACTAGCCTCAGAGTCAATACCAGTTACCTGCAACACAAACACTCAAAAGCTGTACTTGCAGAAAATCAATATCGTGTTGCAGGCCTGTCCCATCACCACTCTCATCCTGCTCTCTACGGCACAGCTGACATAAACGCTCTCGTCTGTAAAAATATAGCAAATAGCAGCTGTGGAGAACGCTCAGTCTGTTCATGCAGTTTAAAATTCAGTTTGCATATTTATATGATCTGGACCGTTCTAGTTTTTTAGTTTGTCAAATATTTAGCAAATAATCTTATCTTAAAAGCAATCTGGTTAAATCTCATCTCTTTTTTGGCATAAAAAAATGAACCCTATTTTCAAGGAATTGTAGTATTTTTGTAGCAAATACTTTTGTAGAGTGCAATGTTAAGAATAAATCATGGTAGTATTTGCTGTATGTAATTACTAAAATAAAATTATACAAATAATTATAAAATAACTTATTGCAATATAATTAATAAAAAATATATATTTAAAAAAATAGATAATATTTGATCAATAATATTAAAAATCATTGTGTGAAGACAGATATATATTTCTGAGTAGAGGATAAAATGTGCTTCTTAATCATGAAAATAGATGGAAAAAAATACTTAAGGCCATAATAGGCTTCAGTTCTTACAACCCAGGCACTTTGTACACTTCAATACGTCAACATTCAGTGAGTCAGTCTCGATGTCTATAATAAATAGCAGACAGGTATGCAGATATAAGATCCAACCTTTATTCCATACATTTTTAAACCATGAATGCTCTTTTTCATTTTTTCACGCCTAAAGCTCTACTTGTTTTGTATACAAGAGTCTAAGAAAAACAACTGCACAACACCACAAGGTCGACAGAAAGAGTCTATTGCCACCCCAACCATTCCAATATGTTTCTCAGATGCCCAGGTTTTGTGGCTGAAGAAGTGTTCACTGCTAAAGCAATTCCTTTATGACCCAGAAGTTTATAGCTGTTTGTTTCATTGGCTCTTCAATAGACAAATGAATAACAGTTATCCAGGCTCCCACTTTAGAACTCCATTTGATAAACGTCCAATCAGAACACTCTTAATCCTCTTTGCATAGACTGCCATGACAGCACCCCCATTCGAGTCCTCGCCTCTGATTGGACAGCTCCGTCACCACGGTTTTCAACCTGGAAGCGGTTCTGTTTCATTTCATTGTTTTTTAGAAACATTTAAAAAGCCTAACAAATGTACAATGTCATTTCGTTCCAAGTAATATCAACAAGATATTTACAATATCTTTAAACTTTCCATAAACCAAACAAGAATATCGTAATACATATTTGTCTGCATATCTCAAAATGAAAATCAAGCAAATAAACAAAAACCCCTCCAAAATGTAACTTTGTACATGGCCACCGCTGAATATTTCCAGATACCATAGAGCAAATCAGCTGAGATCATACCAAATCAGATATGTAGACATCCATATCCAGCAGCTCACTAGGATAAATACAGGGCAGGGAACGAATGAAACTTAATGCAAATACATAAAAACAAATGTCTGTACATGAGGGATAGGAAATGTACAAACAAATTTCAGAATGTCTTTTCACATGAAAAACTGAAAAGGCATCGGATTAATATATTAATATCAAATTTCTGGTTGGTAGTTCACGTTTACGTCTTGTGCTACCAAGAGTTGGAGCTACCAACTCTTTTCCCCAACTCCAATCAATTAAAAAAGCCGGTTGATGTGCTTGTTCCAAGGTACAAACATTTGTACAAATTACACATATCTATTTATCATTCACTCTACTTTGTGTGAAAATAAGTGCATGTTGCCAGTGTCCAACTCAAATGAGGCATTCTCCTTTCTGTATGTTACCGTGCCTCCACTTCTTTGGGGTTGCGTGACGGTGAGTAATCCCGAGGGTCCTGGGTGGTGATTGGCGTAGTCCGTCTTGGCGACGCTGATCTGGCAGCACCAGAGGGTACCAGAGGAGGAGGGGCACTTAGTGCTGCAGTTGGGGGTGGCCGGTTAAGAAGTCCGTTATGTCCTGTTGAAGGGCTAAGCCTTGGGTACGGCATCCCACCAAGGTGCGACATAAATGGCGGCATATGGGGTAAGTGCCCTTCGATGGGCGATTGGTGAAGCTGGTGGAGTCTTGCCCGATCCAGTTCCTCCCGTAAATGCAACCGTTCCCTTTCCTCAGCCTGTTGCCTCAGTCTCTCCTGTTCTCGCCGAACTTCCAAGAGGTGTTCATGGTGGGAGTATTCATGTGGCTCTCGATCCCGATAGGGCCGTTCTGGATCGTAGACACCAGGGAAGCGGTGTGCGGACTCCGAACGCAGCTGGAAGTCCATGCGCCGTTGAAGGTCAAAGTTTCGGTAAGCTTCTCGTAGGGGATCCCAGGAAAACGCCGGATGAGGAAGGCGGTCTCGACCTGCTGCGAGAGGGCTGACTCCCATAAAAGGTGCCATGCGGGTGCGTTCAAGTGCATTCAGACTTCCCATTTGATGCATGGCGCTCAGAGTGAGCGGCAACGAGTGTGGCATGGGGATGCCGTGAAGTGAGGACGGTGTCGGAGGGTCACTACAGCGAGGAGACGGCGGAGGAGGATGATGGGATAGCGCATGGTGGTGAGCAATTGGTGTGGTTTGGTGAGGTGGAGGAGGGACTTGAGGTTTAGTGGCAGCTTCGGATCCAACCACCATCACGTCCTGGTCTTCCTTGCACTCCTCCTTGATCTTCATGTCGTTCTTCACCTTCTGTAGCAGATCCCCTGAGCTGGTCTCCTTCCTATCCCTCTCACTTTCTTTCATCGGTAGCGGTTGCGGGATACCCATCTTGATTCCGGCATCGACATTTTTCGCGTATGGAGAGGGCGATCGGTGAACGGATTTAAGAGAGTCATCCGAGGAACGTCTGTCTGTGATTTCCTTCCCTGGAGAACGGCTTTCCTTCACCTTTATGTCTCCCAAAATACCTGCCTCTCGCTGGCGGTCCAGCAACTCTTTCTCAGGCTCACGGTTGCGGTCGGCACTACCGCTACGGTGTCTGCCGGAGTCGGTCGAGTTCTGGCTGTTGGAGCGGATCAGGTTGCTGATCTGGTAGCTAACGGGAGCGGAAGCTGGAGAAGAGCGGTTCGAATGGCGATTACGATCTAAAGAGTCTCTGTAAGAGGAAAGAACCCATCATTAGTTGAATTAGGAGACACAAATTAGGCAAAATAAGATGCCTTGGTCCATGAAATCAGCAACACCAACCTGTCTTTATCCTTCTCTTCCTTCCCAGCAGAAGAGTCCCTTTTTTCTCTTTCCCGTTCTTTTTCTTTTTCCCGCTCCCGCTCCCTCTCTCTGTCATGGCTGTTTGCAGAACTGCTTCTTTCTGCATCTGCGGATTTGGGCCACTGTGGAGGGGTCGGGAAAGAGGGTGGTGTTCGGTGCAGCCGATTCCAGGTGTCATGATGAGGACTACTGAGACCAGGCAGCCCTGGACCCTCTTTGGGTCCAAATACACTGTTGGCCCCTGAAATAACAAGAAAGCATCATCAGTTGAACAGACCGCTGTCCAATTCTGTCGAGGTTCTGCATACACAAACTGAAAGGTTAAAGTCGTACAGTAGTTTCTTTTACAAATGGGGTACCAAGGGCTGCTTTTGAGGGAAGAGAACAAATGAATGACCCGGCAGGGTCAAGAGCTATGAAAAGTAAATCGTTCCAATAGAGATTCTATTTCAATACAATCAATTTCACTACAAGAAGTCCCCCATTCAGCCACTGAAGGAAGAAGGGAGAGGAAATGAGATATGGCAAACCTTCCACCCTACTTTGCAAGCGACTAATGAATGCAAGAGCAATGCTAAACCAGTTGGGTTGCGAGTTTGAGTTGGGGTGTGAATTTGGCAAAAGACTGTCTGTGGTAATGCCTGCCTCCCCCACTTCCCTAAACTCTCATTTGGCATTTGCTGCAAAGCTAAGTGCCTTTCTTTCATTCCCACCTCCTTTTTATTCCCTCTGCACTCTCTGTGGTCTAGAGCTAAGCTGTGCTGCACTGAGTCGAGCTAGAGGCTGGGGCTTACCGAGGGCTGGGTTGCCTAATCCACCGAAGGCACTGCTTGAAAGGTTGCCGAGGCCGCCAAAGGTACTGGAGCGACTGAATGGATCTGCAAAATGCCAAACAGGGATTAGCGACGCGGGGCCGGAGGTGCCCGACCATTCCAACTGGCTTTTCTCTTACAAGCAAGCTTTGTTTTTTGCGTCACTGTTACTGCTGCTATTCTAACTCCCTCAGGGTTGTTTATTTCTCCCAGTAAGACTGTTGGAGAGTGTTCCCTGTCTGCGGATTAGGCAGCAAGAGGTGCTGGCATGAAGAGCAATACCTGATTGGGGTGCGATTAGCCAGGGACATTTTGAAATGATTAAATGACAGCAAGCAAAACAGCTCATGTGTCTCCCATCTCCTCTAGAGGTTTCTGTGATTATTCCATTTACTTACCCCCTGAAAACATTAAGCTATTTTTTCATACGTTCCTTGCAATGGGTGAAGGAGCACAAATCATTCATACAGTTAGTTTATAATTAAATTGAAATATAAACCGACAACCTCCAGCCCACATAAGTAAAAAAACACAATTCAGTGTTTTCTCTGTGAAACATGAATTTAAACTCCTGAATTCAGGAATGGATTTATGACTAATCCACAGTGTACTTAAATAAGCAAGCAGTCATATAGCACATGCTTTTATCCAAAGCAACTTACAATATACTAATTTAAATGAACAATCCCCCTGGAGCAACCTCGAGTTAAGTGCTTTGCTCAAGGGCACAACAGTGCTAAGTTCTTGACTGAGAAACCTTTTCATTACCAGTCCTGAACTTTCACCACTAGGCAACACTGCACCCATTTCTGCATTTTACCCATTTTCTCTCCATTTCCTTTGGGCCCCAGCTGTTTATGAACTTACATTGGACTGATTTAAAAGCTCACTGTGTGAAATCAGCATTCTGCTCCAAACTCAAATAACATATCTGATATAAACTGTGGGGGAACACTATCTAAAGCCAGTAAAAAGGATACAAATATTACTTTTACTATGTTTTGTTGTGCATTGTAGTTCTCTAAAAGACAGTCTAGGATTCTTTTGGATAAAACTAAAGCACCATGGTCACTTTACACTGCAAAGCATATTGTTAACTTTGCCTTGTTTTCCAATTTATTAATCTAAACAATATCACATCTTGAACATAAGTGTTCACTGTTTACACATTTTTATACACCTGCATTCAATATAAAATATCAAGCCTTAGTATCTGAAGTAATTTTGCTCCAAGTATGTTTATCTTGTTTTGTTGACATATTTTTACACATTACAACATGACAAAATTACTACTTTAGAATAACTTGCCAATATAATATGTAAGACTATTTGTTTCCAAATAATTTATTAATCATTATATTTTATAATACATTTTGAAAGTTGAGCTAAGGATAAATTTATAATATCTGACCCTTTGGGTTAGACATTTCTGAGCCGATTGAACAATCTGATAACAATAGGCTTAGAAGTGTCTCTCCTAACAGGAGCCTTATAGTATGTTTACACAACAACAATGTACTAAAATGGACATTTTGAAAAGTTGAGAAGGCATGATGTCACCTTTTCACAAATTTGAATTTTTTTTGTAGTTTACAAGGAGACGATAATGATAATTTTCAAAAACATGCACTTTGAAACCTGCTTTAAAAAGTTTGTTTTCAGGCACCCAAAACACTGGTGCTGTGTAAGTGAAAGGGCAGACTGCATAAAAAGTTTTCCCTTTTTAGTTGAAAACGCCCCCTTACAGCAGATGATAAATTATACTTGACAAAAAAAAAAAAAAACAAGGCTATGAGGGATAGAAGTACAGTATTTTTTTAAATGCATCATTATCTTTGATTTTTTTGGAGTTTGGTTTGGGAAATTTGTGGAAAGACATGCTTTTATAGCTGAATGATCACCACCGAGCTGCAGCACTATAACATATAGAATAGATTGCATCTGCCTTGTTTATGTTTGCATCAAATAAAAGAGTAAAACAATCATTTGAAGTACAAAAGGAAAGAGAAGAACTATTTAAAATGGTGGTTTACTTACACTTACCTGCCAAATGGCTAGGAGGCAGGAAGCCAGCGTGGTGAGGAGACGGTCCATAGGGTGAAGCAGCTGGATGTCCCGATCCTATTGAATACAATGGGAAAAATCATCAGTCAAACTGATTGCAGACAAAGTTAGCCAAACCATTCAAATATTCACCAAAACAGCACAAGATGTAGTCTCTATATACACAGAGACAAGAGATGTCTCTGGTAATGATCAGACTTGTTAGATTAAATAATTTCTCCAATTCCAGCTTAATATTCAGAGACAACTAGAAATCAGCCTGGCTCAACCAATGGCGTGCGTTTGGGGTGGGACTCAGTAATAAGCTGTTAAGAGTACTTTGCCCGGACAATAAAAAGGACAGTGATGTCTTAGATTGAGTGTTCAGGTTGCATTTGAAAGGGTCAACGGTCTGTTCAGCCTGAACTGTGTGTCATTTGTAACGGTGTATCATTAATGAAGAAACCAATTACAAGCTCCTTCATGACACCACGCTGCATAATTATAATCTAAAGGGCAGACACGCTCATGTTGCCCTTCAACAAAGAGCTACCAGTCAATTATATCAGGTAAAAGCATTTATATTCATGCCTGTGGCCCCAGCGTTGAGCCAAGACAACATTCAAAATAACAACATGCAAATTAGTGAGCAAAAGACAGACATACAGATCCATTTTATTATACTGAAGCCATGCCAATAAATAGATTGCAGTATAATTTACAAGATAAAACACAAATAATCTGTGATATAAATATCACAGATAAATACAGTTTATAAGTGAAAAGAAAATCAATTATATTGAAGTAAAATTTCTTAAGGTCTAGCATCAGGCTTTCACGACACAGCAGGAAAGGGAATTATTTCCAGGAATGGTTGTGCAACTTCTCATCTACAACTGTTATCTTTTCATCTTAAGAATTTTAAATCAATATGACATGCAGTTTGTTATCCATTTTACAGGACATTCAATGAGAAAAAAAACATGTAGGGCAGGATTTGATTTTAAGCATACGTTTTTCCTTTGGAATAACTGAATTGTGCACACTATAACCAGGAGTGTGTGTTATTATTAAAGAGGGTCAAGTTTGATTTCAAGCTTGTTTTGAGTTTTCTTCACATACCTGTTGATGAAAAGAGGGGTCTGGCCAGATCATGAGGGTAGGGGAACCCAGGGAACACGCCTGGAGCTGGAGGACGGCTGAACAGATCAAGTTTTCCATTCATATCCAGTTTATGTGGGTCCAAGTGCATCTGCTTTTGTGAGATAAAGTCATTTTAAGAATATAATATAAAATAATATAAAGACTGGAGTGAGTGTATACATTTTAAAAAGTACTATTTCTTTGAGTAAACTGTTCTTAATGAGGGGAAATTACTGAGATGGTCTTTAATGCATGAATCATTACAAAGCATATTTGTGTATTCTTGTACTTCCCTCACACTAAAGGCTACATTGTACAAAAGAAAATAGACAAGCAGAAGTTTTTATGCACTATGTCATGGTTTCTGAGAACTTACTTTCATCTTCTGCTGATGATGGTAGATCTGCCAGGCGATTTGAACATGCACTGCACACCATTTGCCTGGCTTCTGTCATGAGCACAGAGGACATTTCAAAGCATTAGCACATTTAAGGAGGAAAATGTAGGGCTTTGAAAGAGAATGAAAATATGATGCTTACTCTTACTGAGGTCCTAAAAGGATCTGTTATCTGTAAGGAGCCGAGGAAGAACAAGAGAAAAGGAAACAGACAGATATGTTTTGTAACAAAGTCCAGGTACATGAAATGTTAAAAACATCAAAATCCTCATATGACTTCAATGGCAAATCTCTTAAGAGGATCTCCAGACTGGGCGGCTTACCCTTGGGTCCTTCTGAAGGAGAGTGTGTGGGACCGATCCTGGTCGTGCTGCAACATCAATAGGGTTTGAGGCCTGGAGAGAAAATTAAGACCGTTTTAGATAAAGCTAATGGAACGCAGCACAACACCGAAGTCTGTTTATTTACTATTTTTTAACCATGCACTGTTCAAAGATATTGCACTGCATTTTTGATGACTGAAGTCCTGCATTTTTAACTGAAGATCCTATGAAATCAAAATGGAAATTTTGTAGCTTGTATGTGTTAACTTTGATGATGTCTACAGTATATGCTAGTGTAAAACATTTGGCAGTAGAATGTATTTATAAAACCGACTAGCAATTAGCAAATCTGGGTTTATTACTGTGATATAACTAAAGCTTATTCGTTATTTAACCCGAACATAAAAAAGCCCACTGATATGCTCAACATCCTGTTGCAAAAGGAAACACATCAGGTCTGGAAGAAAATCATGTGATTCATCATGGGTGTAGCCTAAAGCTTAAAACTTCAGTCCCAAGTTTCATGGATGCCATAGTCATTTATACTCATAAACTTCACACTTTTTGGAAACTTCAGACTGGCTCTACCTTTAACTGGTAGCTAACACAACAGTGAGAGTTATTTTAGAAGTGCCATTACACACCAAGTGAGTGAAAGCCATATAACACACACTGCAAAGACACACACACTAACCACCCTGCTCAAGACCACAGTCTAAAGTTAACACAAAAGCCTCCAGCAGGTTATTGAGCCTGAGCCTCTTTGCATAATCCATTAGGGGAGAATGTGGTAGTGGTAGATTTCTCTGTCTGTCTGCAGTATAAATGCAGCTGTGCAGGATTTGAGAGCACCATGAATACTAATGTTAAAGTGATGCTGGGCTGCATTTCTGCAGTATACAGGACATAGAGAATGATTTGACCCCATTCTTTTTTGTTTTTGGACTTTCTTGCACTTTTATTATCTGCAAATGTGACACAAATTTGGGATAAAGAGAGGGGGATGGGATTGAGACACATGAGACATGACCCATCCCAGATTTAGCCAGATCAATTAAATGTAAAATGACCGTAAAATGCACGATTTACAGTTCAGATAGCTTTTCACCAAAAAAAAAAAAAAGTTTTCTAAAATGATAAACTTCACATTTCAGCCTCTAAACCTCTTTTTCAAAAAATGGATGAGTCTAAAGTATGCATGAGCTTCTTGTCAATCCACCGGTTCACATTTACAATTTTGTGTGTTTAACGTGTAAACACATGGGTTAATTTTCGCATCAGTCTGAACAAAAACAGCAGACGGGCTTCTTAAAAAATGCTAATTCATTCTCTGCCAGCAGGAGGAGCTTTCAGAACATAAGAAATATAGCGGTTTCTCAATATGAAGAAATTGTTTGCCTGAAATGAGTGGCTTGTTGCCAAAGAACAGGTTTATCACTTGTGAAAACGACAGCCTGAACAGTATACCACGTTAAATCCCCCAATTACTCAAATGTAATTAACTTTATTTTTGGTGTTGTTTTGGGTAAAAAAAAAAAAAAAAAACTTTCAGTTTCAAGTGAAAAAAAAAACAAATACATTTTGGTCCATCACAAGTCCTGTCCTGTAAGATTCTGGAGTTGAAATTTAACTTCCATTCTCATACATGTATAAACTTTTTTTTTCTTATGTTCACATCTGCATGATCACGCTACAGCTTGGAGTTTTATGGGCCATATTTTTCAAATATGTTTGACTTACTAGTCTTGGCCATATCAGAGTCTGGAAGTGGGAAATTTGAAATGTCCAAACAAGCCACATGGGTCTCTTTCTCATTCTGCTCAAGTCAAAACAATTCTGTCTTACATTCCCACATGATGTGAATGCATAGTTTTGAGGTCTAACCTTTGGCTGGAAGGCTCCTTGCAGTGAACTGAAGGGCCCTGAATGTGGAAGCAATGGAGGCATGCCTGGCATTGTTGGTGGATAGGATGGAAAGAACTGCAGAGAAAAAAAACTATGTAAATGTAAAGTTTACTAAATTCTTTGGTGTCTGTCATCTCTAAGCTATACATTTTTTTTTATCCTGCTTTGAAAACAACATCAAACCAAGCATGCTTAAAAAAACATGCCAAAAGTTCACAAATATGTCTCAAAAAGTGTACATAATCGGTTTCATCTTCAGTCAAAGCAAGGTTATGCAGTCAAAACATGTTGACACTTACATTTGAATGTCTCAAGAAAGGATTGTCCAGCTTTGGGGCGTACTTGTCGAACTGTAAAGAGAGAGGGAGAGAAAAAGAAAGAGAGTGCAAATTAAAAACATATCAACAAAATCAAAGGCATCTGTAACCAAAAACATGAGAGAGCTCTACTGCAGTGTGCTTACACAGTCAAATAAAAAGCAGATGAAGCTCAAATAAATTACACCCTTTTAATAAAACAATTACACAGTAAAACAGCCATTCAATGTCACATGAAAGAAAACCACTGCAGCCGCAGCTGGCACAGGCTTCACAGAGCCGACCCAGAGTGTGGGAATACGCTCACAAAAGAGTCAAACCAGATCGCTAAACAAATGAAGGCACCCTTCACTTCCAATTAAACAGACATGAGCCATTTATTACGTGGCAGTGTCCTTTACAGTATACAGAAATATACAGAACAGCAAGTCTTTCAAGGCAAGCTCTAATTTTGAAAATTTGAGAGTAAAGTTAGCAGTGTAACTATATGATAAACAATTACAGTTAGCATGTATTTGGGAGTCAGGACTCATAAAGAAGCAAGAAGGGCTGAAATGGTTCAGTTTCATTCATACAAATGTGATGGAAATAAAACGGCATTTCTGTAATCATTCCAATTTTGCATTTTTTTAAAATCACATTAATAAAACAAATTCATCCATAAGCGTTTAAAAAAAAATACATTTTTAAACTTTACTTTTTTAGTAACATTTTTTGATCAAGTTAACCCAGCATCTTTTACCACTCAACCACACTGTAAATTCAGCTCTGCTTTTAAAACAAAGTAATTGCTACTGGGTTCAATGCATTTCTTTTACAGAAACATTGAAATCCATTACAAATCCTAGTATATATTGTTGTTTCTATAGAAGCCTGTCGTCTTTTGTCTCAGGTGATGGTTATAAAAGTGGATAAACTCTTAGGCCACACAGTGTGTGTGTTACTTTGAAAAGCAGCAGTGCTTGAACTACAGCCCATTCAGGGTACAGACTTTATACTCCAACAGATCAGCGTGCATAAGCTGCTTTTATCCTGCATCGTATGAATGTGTGGTGATAATTAGCCTAAATCAAATACATGAGATTGCCCTGGCTGAGAAAATCGCTGATCTGGCTTCCCTGCGTGTTGCACTTCTGTGATCCTTCTGAGAGCCGCACGCCTGCTTTACGGTTAACACTTGCCGAGTAAATACAGCAAAGGTTTATAGTGGCCCATAAAAACAGTGCTTCATAATTCACAGCCCCTGTCAGAGCTTTATAACAAACAGCTTTGGCAAATCAAGGTTCAATATTACATCTGTAAACAATTAAATCTTTATATAAGAAAAGCTAGGAGGAAGGGAAAAAAGAAAACAAGACAGACATTATATGAAGTGTTATGTCAACATGAAACAGAATTCACTACCCACTTTACTTAGAGTAACAAAAGGTAGTTTTCCTTTATCAGGAAATTAATTTTTCTTTTGTTTTTTGGAATAACATACACCAACGAATTATGCACAATAGGACCAGAAACGTGTATAAAGGAAGCAAACTGGGTTATTTCATAACACTGTTTCCTATACAAAAGCTCTTAAACCAAGCAGAAATTATTTAGAAATCAAGCATCAGTATATTTGTCAGTAGAAAACATCAGACTTAAATCACATGGTGTTGAAAGAAATTCAACAATAGCTGTTCAGCAAATAAGATATGCATCTCATAAACATTTGGTGAAGGTGTGGAGGTGTGTTTGTGATTCAGCACCAGAGGTAAGATGCATAAGCAACATTTTCATCGCAATTTCAGTCTTTCAGTTTATGATGACCAAACAGTTCTGTAACTCACAAAAGAATCCGGACAGCAAGCTGCAAAACACATGGCATGTTTTAAACTAGATTTCAATCTTTGGAGATGGTAATCTAGGATTCAAAAATGCTTGACTTTTCATCTAGCACTCTTGACATAATATCTTTCGGATTGGTTGACAGTGGCGATAGTATGCAGATAAGACCTTCTTGTTCCTGTCTGAATACGGTTCAGAGATCTGAATGCATTTCATATGGCTAGCTGACTTTGAGGAGCTGAATTGATCTGATTACAGGCTGCCAAAGTTTGCCTCTAATAGCCGCTTTGCACACGGAAGCAATTACGCTTTATCAAAACAGCCCCGTTGATGTCATGACTTTCATCTGCAGTGAGGTCATTATGTTTCGACCGCAAGCTTTGAATGCGTCACACAGAATGAGTTCTGTCTGTACCTCAGTCACGCCATAAGACCTCGTCTGCCTCCTGTTTTTCTCAAACAGCCCCCAGCACTCAGAAACATCACCATTCTGCTCATATGAAAGCAATAAAACTTCTCTGGCATACACTATAAAAGTGCAATGAGTACGGCATGTCAACATGGCAGCAAAAAGGGTTTTTATTAGGGGAAGAGCTACACTATTTGAGGTTGTCATGGGACAATAGTTTATCTTGTTAGGATGATGGGTCTCGGTTATGTCACTGAGATTGGGCTGTAAAACTGTTTCAACCCCATGGCCTCTGTTTAAGATCTGGCCTGGTTTAAGATAAGCCTTAAGTCTCTGTAGTGGGTTGTAAACACTATTACTTCACTATTATATAACAGTTAGTTCCGGTGCTCTAGTATCACCACCCTGCATCATATTTGCTGAATGAAAAATATTGTTTGCTTCTTACTAATTTGGGGATGCTGATTCCAAAAATAGTGCCTGTTCTGCTCTCACGCCATTTGCCATTAAAGGGAGTATATGAACATATTTTTGGAGTATATGAACATATTTTAAGTTAAATGATACATTCTGAATACTTGACTGTGCATTAAAGCTTTTAAAAATCTTCATTATTATTTTGTACAAAAAAAAAAAAAACTGTATATGATGGATTTTTTTATATTTTTGAACTCAGCATCATCTAAGTATGCAATATTAGTCCTTTTCTGCCTTTTTTTCCCCCAAGATGTAGGGCTGTGTTATGATGTGACTGAATGAGCACCATTTCGCTTCGTAGTTTGTATTCCTGTGGTTCCAAAGAGGCCGCCAGTCTGTTTCTTTTCTTGGAACTATTTCTGTCAACTGAGATAAAGGTAGATGAAATAACTGGCCATATTGTGTCTAAAATATACATCACTCATGCTGTTTGTCTGAATATCAGCATAACTGTGATGTGGCCGTGCTTACAGTGGTGAGAAAACGTTTTTGCCCCCTTCCTGTTTTATTTATTTTTTATTTT
This sequence comes from Barbus barbus, assembly GCF_936440315.1. Taxonomy (NCBI): domain Eukaryota; kingdom Metazoa; phylum Chordata; class Actinopteri; order Cypriniformes; family Cyprinidae; genus Barbus; species Barbus barbus. Next base: position 38,347,775 of record NC_136734.1, read on the forward strand.
TTGCATATTTGTCACACTTGAATGATTCAGATCAAACTAATTTTAATATTACGCAAAGATAACCAGAGTAAATACAAAATGCAGACTTCATTTATTAAGGGAAAAAAAGCTGTCCAAACCTGCCTGGCCCTACATGAATAAGTAATTGCCCCCTAAATCTAATACCTGTTTGTGCCACCCTTTGCAGCAACTACTGCAATCAAGCGTTTGTGATAACTGGCAATGAGTCTTTCCCTGTGGAGGAATTTTGGCCCACTCTTCATTGAATTGTTTTAATTCAGTAAACATTGGATGATTTTCGAGCATGAATGGACTGTTTAAGGTCATGCCACAGCATCTCAATCGAATTTAAGTCCAGACTTTGACTTGGCCACTCCAAAACCTTAATTATGTTTTTCTTGAGCCATTCAGAGGTGGACTTTCTGGTGTATTTGGTATCATTGTCCTGCTGCTTAACCCAAGCATGCTTGAGCTTGAGGTCACAAACTGATGGCCCGACATTCTCCTTCAGGATTTTCTGATAGAGTGCTGAATTCATGGTTTCATCAATTATGGCAAGTCGTCCAGGTCCCGAAGCTGCAAAGAAGCCCCAGACCATCACACAACCACCACCATGTTTGACTGTTGGAGTGATGTTCTTTTTATGAAATGCTGTGTTGGCTTTACGCCAGGTGTAACGGGACATGCACCTTCCAAAAAGTTCAACTTTTGTCTCATCAGTCCACAGAATATTTGCCCAAAAGTCTTGGGGACAATCAAGACTTTTTTTTGGCAAATGTGAGACGAGCCTTTGTGTTCTTTTTGGTCAGCAATGGCTTTTGCTTTGGAACTCTCCCATGGATGCCGTTTTTGCCCAGTCTCTTTCTTATTGTTGAATCATGAACACTGACTTTGAGGCAAGTGAGGCCTGCAGTTCTTTAGATGTTGTTCTGGGTTCTTTTATGACCGTCGTCGTTGTGCTCTTGGGAGTAATTTTGGTAGGCCGGCCACTACTGGGAAGGCTCACCACTGTTTCAAGTTTTCTCCATTTGTGGATAATGGCTCATGGAGTCCCAAAGCCTTAGAAATGGCTTTATAACCCTTTCCAGACTGATACATGTCAACTATTTTGTTTCTCATCTGTTCTTGAATTTCTTTAGAACGCGGCATGCGTTAAGCATGCTTCATTTGGTCAGACAGGTTCTATTTAAGTGATTTCTTGATTCAACAGGTCTGGCAGTAATCAGGCCTGGGTGTGGCTAGTGAAATTTAACTCAGCTTTCTAAAATAATGTGGTTAATTACAGTAGTTTCATGATTTAACAGGAGGGGACAAAAAGTGGACAGCTTTTTTCCCTTAATAAATGAAATCCTCATTTAAAAACTGCATTTTGTATTTACTTGCATTATCTTTGTGTAATGTTAAAATTAGTTTGATGATCTGAATATTTTAAGTGTGACAAACATGTAAAAATTTTAAAAAACAAGAAGGGGTCAAAAACCTTGTCATAGCACTGTACACTCACCTAAAGGATTATTAGGAACACCATACTAATACTGTGTTTGACCCCCTTTCGCCTTCAGAACTGCCGTAATTCTACGTGGCATTGATTCAACAAGGTGCTGAAAGCATTCTTTAGAAATGTTGGCCCATATTGATAGGATAGCATCTTGCAGTTGATGGAGATTTGTGGGATGCACATCTAGGGCACGAAGCTCCCGTTCCACCACATCCCAAAGATGCTCTATTGGGTTGAGATCTGGTGACTGTGGGGGCCATTTTAGTACAGTGAACTCATTGTCATGTTCAAGAAACCAATTTGAAATGATTCGAGCTTTGTGACATGGTGCATTATCCTGCTGGAAGTAGCCATCAGAGGATGGGTACATGGTGGTCATAAAGGGGTGGACATGGTCAGAAACAATGCTCAGGTAGGCCGTGGCATTTAAACGATGCCCAATTGGCACTAAGGGGCCTAAAGTGTGCCAAGAAAACATCCCCCACACCATTACACCACCACCACCAGCCTGCACAGTGGTAACAAGGCATGATGGATCCATGTTCTCATTCTGTTTACACCAAATTCTGACTCTACCATCTGAATGTCTCAACAGAAATCGAGACTCATCAGACCAGGCAACATTTTTCCAGTCTTCAACCGTCCGATTTTGGTGAGCTCGTGCAAATTGTAGCCTCTTTTTCCGATTTGTAGTGGAGATGAGTGGTACCCGGTGGGGTCTTCTGCTGTTGTAGCCCATCCGCCTCAAGGTTGTGCGTGTTGTGGCTTCACAAATGCTTTGCTGCATACCTCGGTTGTAACGAGTGGTTATTTCAGTCAAAGTTGCTCTTCTATCAGCTTGAATCAGTCGGCCCATTCTCCTCTGACCACTAGCATCAACAAGGCATTTTCGCCCACAGGACTGCCGCATACTGGATGTTTTTCCCTTTTCACTCCATTCTTTGTAAACCCTAGAAATGGTTGTGCGTGAAAATCCCAGTAACTGAGCAGATTGTGAAATACTCAGACCGGCCCGTCTGGAACCAACAACCATGCCACGCTCAAAATTGCTTAAATCACCTTTCTTTCCCATTCTGACATTCAGTTTGGAGTTCAGGAGATTGTCTTGACCAGGACCACACCCCTAAATGCATTGAAGCAACTGCCATGTGATTGGTTGATTAGATAATTGCATTAATGAGAAATTGAACAGGTGTTCCTAATAATCCTTTAGGTGAGTGTATATTCAGTACGACAACACGACTGCGGGTTTCATTTCCTGGAAAAACAGGACGGGTGCATAGAAGGGGCTTGTTTTGAATAGGTCGGAGTATTTTAAGGGGGAATAGGGAGGTAGGAAGGGAGTAAAATCTATCTGTTTTTACTTATCCTCACATTTCTGGCTGGGGTACGCACCATGGGAGGTGCAGTGGGCGGCCCAATGATGGCTGCCGGGGGCAGACTGGCAGGGAAAGGCGTGAAGGTGTGCTGATGCGTGTGTTGGTGCTGGTGCATATGCTGATGTTGGTGAAACTCGGCTCGGAGGAGCGACACAGGGGCCAACGGCGACCCTGTGGCCCCCGGCGCCGCCCCCCGACCTCGCTCCGAGCTCTGAACCAGGAAGCGGTTGTTCAGCTCCTGCCGCAGAAGATCATGCTCTGCAAGAAAGGAGAGCGAAGGGGAAAAAGGCGGGAAAGGGGGGAAATGGGGAAGACACGGGAGGGAAAAGAAAAAAAAAGGCACGGGCGGCCAGTGAGTTTTCACAACAGCGGTAGGAAGAAGCGAAAGAGGGTAGTCACCTGGCTTTCTCTGTTTCTCCAATTCAAGGTGTGAGGGTTTTCTACGTGAGGACTCATTGGTGGAGGTAAGAGAGTTGCCTGTGACAATGTGCCAATCAGAATCCCCGAATGAGGCTGGCAATACATGATTGGTTGGTTGAAAGATATCAACAGGCTGGTATCTAAAGACAAGAGAGAACCAAGAGTCACCTCAGCAGAAAACACACACACACTTGACCCGACAAACATAAACTCTTATACGGCCTTAAAGGGATCATTCACCCCAAAATGAAAATTACCCTCATTTTGTTCCAAACCTGAATGACTTGCTTTCTTCTGTGGAACACAATCAAAAATATTTTCAACACTGACTTATATTGCATGGATAAATAAGAAAAATAAAAGAAGAAACAAATGCATACAGGTTTGAATACAAAATTTTCATTTTTGGGCAAACTCTCCCTTTAAGACCTTTCTTAAAATTTAAGAGACTCTTTTAGCACTTGCTTGATGCTTAAAAAAATACATTAATATATACTTTTAGTTTAGAGTCTAAATGAATGAAAATGATGTCTCTAGTGATCCAAAACAGTATTTTTGGTACTACTGCAATGACTTGAGCCATGTGTTTACCAAAGGTTTACACCGTAGAGGTTAGCTACACCTGCTATTTTTCATTAAATATCTTTTTATTCTTTACTTGCTTAGATTTAGATCAGCATGTAGCTCTAAAATGCCTGGAACTGGAACAAAAAATACACTTACCGCATAAAGAAAGGCTGAGATGAAGAGGACAGGTATAATTTTCATCTCACATTTTGCATTTAGTGCAAATTGTATCAAAATCTGATATAACAGTCAAAGGTAAAATAACAGCCAATAAAACAGTTTACTGCTGAAGTGCCCTTCCGAGACACAGGATCCAGATATTAGAAATTAACAGTATAGCTGACATCCTTTTTTATTACAGGCATAATATACAGTAGAAAAATGGGCCAACTGGATATAAGTCACATATTTCATATGCTGACCTCTGATGCGTGCCCCATTTCGTCTCGCTCTTGAAACATCTTGAAAAGAATGCAATTTAAGAGCAATGCTGTTGTTACTGAATACTTTATCCATAAAGCTGTCTTTAACATGGGTTATTTATCAACAAACAGAGCAATTTTTGTTTTACACCAAGCAATTTAAAGCACAGGAGCTGTAGGAAAGGTCCCTGCATTTGTGGGAACCAATTTTGTTTTTAAGACTAGCACTACACTGAATATGCTACTAAATATGCTAATTTAAAACAGGATGAATTTTGATGAACAATGTATATAATAGCGTACTCTCTCTCATTTTTATCATACACTCATTTCTTAGGTCTAAGTTAAAAATGTATACCCTTAGTGCACTCATACACTAGAGAAAGCTGCAAAGGAGCATTTGAGAGACAAAAACTGGACCCTCCATTCTTACTGGTCAAGCAAAGTTAATGTCGAAGTGCAAGTTAAAGGGATAGTTCACCCAAAATTGAAAATTCTGTCATCATTTACTCAAGTAGTTCCAAACCTGTATGAATGTCTTTGTTCTGCTGAACACAAAAGAAGATATTTTGAAGGAAGTTTGTAACCAGGCTGTTTTGGGGCACCATTGACTTCCATAGTAGGAAAAAAAATACTATGGAAGTCAACGGTGCCCCAGAACTGCTCTGTTTCCCACATTCTTCAGAATATCTTCCTTTGTGTTCAGCAGAACAAAGACATTCATACAGGTTTGTAACTACTTGAGTGTGACTAAACGATGACAGAATTTAAATTTTTGGGTGAACTATCCCTTTAAGATTTTTAAATCTTTCACACTTTCAATTTGCAGCCGTCTCTAGTGCAGTGCAAACTCTAGCCTGTACACACCCTTATGCAAGTTATATATTTTAACTAATTTGTCATATTGCAGAACTGAAGAAACGTATTGTCCAAAGTATTCTCAAATCTCATACTAACTATGCCATAAACAGTTTAAATCTCAATGAAGGGGTTCTCACCTGGATAGGGTGGTCCGGTAGGGTGTCCTGGCACCACCAGGCTGTTGGTCGGTAAGGTGGGCGGAGGAGGCAGTGTAGCAGGGGTGGCGAACATGGCCGGATGGCTGGAGAGGTGAGAGGGCGAGTGAAGGGAGTAGTGGGAGGAGGGCAGACCGGCTATGGAGAGAGGAAGAGGAGGAGCAGGAGACGGCAGGCCGCTGAGGTGATGAGGGGAGTGAGGCAGGTGGTGTTTCGGAGGAAGCGTGGAAGGGTTGTTGCTGTGATTAGAAACGAAAGACAGTATATGAGAAATAGGGCAGTTTATGAACTTACTTAAGAACTTAATTTTCAGGTTTTATTACAAATTAAAATGTGTTTTTGTTGTGAGAAAAACAATATTGAATCATGTAAATATAATAAATAAAAACTGTATATATACAGTGGTGGCCAATGTTCCCAGTTATTTCTATTTTTTGCTGTACTATGTCAGTAGGAAATATCAGATTACATCTCCAAACATTCATTTTGCCATTATTTGTAATCCAGTGAGATTTGTGTCTGACAACAGTCAGTGCTCCACACAAAGATCTGATCTGATCATCATCCAGTCTGTCTGTGATTACATGAAGAAACAAAACAAACTGAGACAGACTAAATCCAGAAGAACTGTGGCAACGTCTCCAAGATGCTTTGTTCTGTTTCTTCATGTAATCACAGACAGACTGGATGATAATCAGATAGATCTCTGAGCTCTGGCTGTTGTCAGACAAAAATCTCACTGGATTATTACAATTAATGGCAAAATGAATGTTTGGAAGTGTAAACTGATATTTCCTACTGCTACACTACATATATATACATATACATATATATATACACACACACACACACACACACACATATATGATACAAGTTTTTGTAAAAAAAAGTTACTAACCTGATGTCGTGAAGACTGCTGTACGGTGAAGGATGATGATGATGACTGATGACTGGCTGGCTGTGGTGTGATGGGGGCAGGACTCTGTACTCCAGTGAATGTGATTGGTTCCTCAGGAGGGAAGGGGTGGGGTTAGGGGGCACAGATTCCTTCTTGATAGCGAGAGGGTTCGTGGAGATCGGGTGCGGTCTAGGCACGGGGGCTGCTGCCGCAGCAGGGGCAGGAGACCCCGTAGGGGGCGACGCTGGAGTCGGACTTGAGATCGGCGGGACAAACGAAATGTCGTTACTCTGTTCCTGGCTACGCTGAAGTCCAGACACTTTGGTCGAGCTGGAAGTTTTGGACCCGAGATTCTCATTCGTTGGTGTAACTAGAAAGTAAAAGAGACACAGAGTTTAAAATCTGTTTCTGTATTTAATTCAGATGTCAAATGCAGTTTAGATGCTTTTATTGATATACAGTAGCTGGGAGACAAAGACCTCAGGTATTTAGAAATAAACCATGCAATTCTTCAATTTGTAAAGGTCTGTTCACACCACAGGATAGTGAAAGTGCCATAGGGTTTTATTTTGCTCAGGTGCATGGGAGCATCTCAAATCAAATGCACATGCAGTTTGGCACAGCTGTCGACATGTAACCTATAGCGTGGGATTGGTTTGCCAATCCATCCATTAGTTTGCAGCAGGGTGAAGAGAAACCAGCTGCGATGCCTTCTTCACTCACTGTGCATAACGCTGGCATACGCCAAGACACCAAACGCATCCACATCTGTCTGACTGTCTTCCTCTCTGCGCCTCATCTTTCTTATCTCCCCTTTATCGTTTCATCCCAGGTTTCATTTCTTTCTGTATTTCTTTCTCTCTCCATGGGTTTTATGAAGTGTTTAATCAGGTCATTTTCATGCTTGACTATAATCAGATGATCCAATTTTCTGCAAGCAATCCAGTCAGAATGAATAAATCAAAGCTAATTAAAGTTAAATGTCGTTCCCATTCATAGATTTACAGAGCACACAGTCTGCCATGAAATAATTATGTTTCAATTGTGCTGTGAAAAGGGATCATGCACCCTTTATACTGGCCTTTCAGAGACTCAGCATTTTACAGACTATAGTCATTCAACATGTAAATGCACAGTAAAATAATCAAGGGTTAAGAAAAGGATGGTGCATCATAAAATCCATCTATAAATATCCAATAGCTAGTGTCTACACACACACACACACGTGTATATAAATTTACATTTAATATCTCATGTACATCTTGTCATAAAATTATTATATTTATATCACCAGTTGGTCAATCTGCTCTCTAGGCATCAGCACTGACAAACCCATTTCAGTCGACCACTGTGTGTAACCAAAAATCGTAAGGGACCGAAAAGATTCTACCAAGGAAAAGTCCATACCGATCAACCACGTACAGAATAAAATGAATAAATCAGGCTATAAAACTGATATTAACCCTGGTACATATTTTCATTAGCAAACCTTAAAATGAAAATGTGATGTTCATACTTTGATGCCTACATTCACTTAGCATTTAAAACTTAATATCGTCTGAAGATAAAAAAAACACTGTATTGGCATACACCTGTTTCACCAATCACAAATGCCTATTTGATTGCCAACAGTGCTAGAAAAGAACACAGACGGGAAAGATGGAGAGAAGTAGAGAGTAATTTTAGACAATATCTTCCACAGGCCACTAATTAGCACATTTAATCCAGTCCTCATTCCTAACAGCTTAGTGCAACCTCAAACAAAGACTTTGAAAGCCTGCAGTACACATACTCTCTCCCAGGCCATTAAAACCTCAGACCGGAGCTCCTAATGGAATATCTGCGCTGTATTAACATAGCACTTAATCATTAATGGACACCAATAATTGAGAGATAAAAACGCTAGCTTGAGTTCTTGACATATTTCTCCCCTGCCGAATGTGACGCACATCCTAAATGAGCCCAAACAGAACGTGTTCTTACAAAGAAAACTGTCCTTTTAAGCGCGTAAGGTGGTGAAGCTTGTCCGCCTTTGGAGCTCTGGGTTGGCTTCTGAAGGGTTTTCTGGGGAACGGCAGTGGTTAGGATTTGTAGGGCAGAGCCTCGTACAAGATTAGTGCGAAATGAGAACTTCTACCCAATTGCTCGGAAAGGTCTAAACAGATGCACACATGGATAACCCCGTCTTGCTTGCCTTTTCCTACAAAGCACAGAGAAGAAATACATCGCCCATCGGCGATGTTGCCTTGGAAACCAGTCTCCAAGGCATGTTTGTGCCTTGAAAGCGGACAGTGGTAGTCAGGCTCCTCAGCTAGCGGTCCGTGGCACTTTAGGCACAACGGGCCCTGCGTTCTCTCTTAATGATGATTCTAATGGGTCATAATGGCAGCCAGCAGGCAGGACAAGACATACAAGCTTGGCTTCTTTCTCATTAAAAAAGTGCCCTGTGAATGTCTCTGCTCGTCTAGATGCCTGCTGTACGTAACGAAGGGACTTCTTCCCAGTCTGGAATGTGGCCGTAATCATTTCGCGCAAAATGTGACACAATGTCATTCGAAATGAGCGTCGGGCAGCCGGTGTGATGTCGCGGTACTCGTCTTAGCACGGGCGAGGGTGTCACCTGCGAAATACTTGTCAATTTTTGGTTGCGGTAAATTGTTAACGTGTCAGCCTCACTGTAGACATGTCAGAATACGGATAGGGCAAGTTGCCACATTAAAGATGTTCGGCTTTCAATTTTCTCAAAACATTCCATATTGTGACTGTTGGCCCTGAAATTCTGCCTTAGGAATCTTTTAATGAGAAGACGGTGCCAAATAAACTTGTAACTCCTTTAACTTTCGTTTCTGACAACTGACAGGCCTCAAGGCAGAAATATTTCTTGGAGACAAACAAAACCTCATTATCCAACACCAAGGTCAGTGATAGATTTACTGTGCCCGCTTACAACAAAACCTCACAACACACCAACTTCAGAGTAAATGAAGTAGATTTTTTACTGTTTACCCATTCAAACATTGGCACTGTTATTTTAGGGTCTTAGATTGCTGCTTGCTTGGTGTTCAACGTAGTTTTAGAGTATTGCTATTAGGGCTGCCCCCTAATAGTCGACTACTCATTAGTCGACCAAAATTTTATTAGTCACAGAAAAAAAATTAAAATTCCACAGGCGAAGTCACGCAGTCTGTGACTAACAGATCGTTAACAGTTAATAATACAGTACATCAGACAGGACATCCAAATGCTCGAGACTCATTCATCGACCTCAAATATGGCTTATCTGAAATATGTAAGTATTAGCAACTTCACATGGCCGCTCAATCTAATGCTAACCTAGAGAAATGTGCGCTCTTGTGCCTGAAGAGTAGCACGCTCACTGCAGGACAGATGGAGGCGCCAGTGCGGTCACTTGCTCCTAAAATACTGGTCATTTTTGGTCATGCAGATAAGAGTAATACATCTTTAAAAACTATGTTTATTTGTGTGCACTCACAATAAAAACAAATCACGATTTTGTGAAATAATGAAAGCAAACAGGATGCGCTTTCTGTCGTCTCGGTCTGTGAACTTTAGCTCGAAACTCCGTGCATATCTTTACCTTACAGACATAAAAAATATATCTATAGAGAGTGAAATGTCTACTTTCAAATGAACCAATTCAAATGTAAGACAAATATTCTCAGATTATGTAATCCGTATGAAACCTGCATACAGGCGCATCACTTCTGCAGAGAAGACGAGTCTGTGTCGCCGACTTTAGCACTTTTATCAAAATATTAAAATGTTAATGCAGTCTCCTTACTGTTTCTCACTGACACATTCATAATCATTACTTCTGCCGGTGGCAAGCTTTTTGCATGTGCTTGAGTCCTTACTAAGATATAGGCAATTAAAGGCTCATAATAATGATTTAAATGGTTTATTAATAAATGTGCAATTAGTCGACTACTGCATGACTATTAGTAGACCAGAAAATTCCTTAGTTGGGTACAGCCCTAATTGCTATTACTAGTGTGCTACTAGGTGGTTACTCCCAAAATTCCATTTTATTCACTAGATATGATTCTTTCTATGGACTATTAACACCCACTTTATTGTTCAGCAAGCAAAAATCATAATTTTGATTGTTTGATTAAGAAGTTAAACCAAAACTATTTCTAACAAGTGTCACAATTTTATTCTGTCATAGCCATAACACAAATGGCACAGGAATAAATACATAAATAAATAAAGCGTATATAAACAAGGAAAAAACTATTATTATTAAGCATGTGTTCTTGTGTTACTATTTAACAACACAAATTGTGCAGCAAAATAAACATGATTTATTATTGTCATTATTTTTTGTTAAGATAATACTACTAACAATAATAATTGTCACTATCATACATATAAATTATATTCATAATATGAAATATTTTATTTAAAAAATCATGCATGTGTGCTATAACAGCACAAATAGTGCAGCAAAATAAAAAAATACAACTATTATTTTTATTATAAAGCAGAAGAATGGAAGAGGAAGAGGATGCTAAGTAGAGTTGGTAACAATTTTAAATAATTTAACAAGGACTACAATTCTTGCCATGCCATTTTATGCCTTACAGTGCTCTCAAGCTTCAAACAGAACAGCATTTTCACTGTGTAACATAGAACAGGCAACAAGAATGAGTGAAATCACAGCAGAGCTATTAGACACACAGACAAGAGCGCCCTCAGGAACACCCACAGATTTGTGGAGGTCAAAGGTCGCATTCTGAGGAGGGAGTGACACTCCCTTGGGAGGTGTTGGCATCCCTGTTCACCAGATGACACTTCAGCAGACTATTGATCTATCCTCTACCCTGCTGCTTCTCTCATGGTACAATCCCTCAAGGGACTCTGGTATCAACACGTGCCTACTGCGGTAGAAACCACTAGCAGTATCGGTAGGGGTGTGCACACTCATGACGGATGGTTGCTGCAGAGGCAGGGTAACCCCAGCATCGCCCCACAGCTGTCCCACTAAGATATCCTTGACCTCTGACCTCATTTCAGGCTCAGACAGCCGTATTGGAACATCTGGAGAGCTGCCGTACTATAGCTGTTATACACACACACACACACCGACATGAAGAAGAAAGTGTAGACAGATGGCTGTAGCTTCCAGAGAATATTCTTTCCAGGGTTCTGAAAAAGTGTCTCATATTATAAGTGACTTTTCTAATCTACTTATGATCGACAGTCGTGTAACTAATAGCAAGGAAATGAATTTAATGACAACTAAATCATCAACACATGATATGCAGGCACACACATAGACTTCCTTTGTTCATGACTGTATCTTATGTAAGTACATATTTCACTAGTAAAGGGACAGTTCATACTTTGGCAGAAATTGCAGGGAAGTAATGGCACAAAATCATAAAATGTGGGCTGGGCATCATTTAGAATTGGATTTGACAACACCTTCTAAATTTAAATTTCGGAATTTGAAATCAGTTTGAAAAACAACAAACAGGACTCGATTCTAATTTGAAATTACACTTAAAAAAATAAATAAAACCCTCTAAAAATATGCCTCAATGTGCTGTTTTGAAGGAATTTTCTATAATGATTTTTCACAGGTGTTTTCCCTAATATTTAACCAGAAAAGCCAAGTTTGTCAAGACAAAATCTTGGCTTGGCAAAGACTTTTTGAAAGTTCTAAACTTTGTTTTAAAGCCTTGAGAGAGAGATGGATGGATAGAACGACAAAACGACTGATACAGTAGAATGATAGATGGATGGGTCGATCAACATAGAAATAGATAGGTAGATATGTAGACAGATAGATAGGTAAACAGATAGATAGTCTCCTTTGCAGTGCAAAGAATTGTTGTTAATATTAGCACAAAGCATTCACGCATGCATACTTCTAAAATACAAAGCATCAAGACATCATCATCAACATACTATTTTCAACAAAAGGCTCCAGACACACTAATCCTAATGTTGCACACTATGAATTGCGACGTAGCCGTGTCTATTTCCAGACTATTAAGCCCCCCACCCCCCTTACAACAATATTCTCAACCGTCTCCTGTTGCACATGCAAATGGGAGATTATGGATTTACGTCTTAGTCGGTCTCTGTTTTATACGTAATAAAAACAGCTCATATGCAAACAGGGTCTTAAGATAAGGCAGCAGGGGATGCAAATTCTCTCAAATGACCAGGGGCCATTGATGCTTATTGCAAATACTTGCACACCACGCTGCCTTCTGTCGAGAGAACTCAAGCCTAACGACACACATTGCGAGTTCATTTCCCTCGCAAACCCTGCGGTACATCTCTCCATCAACACTGTGCGGCAAAAAATAAACATTAATACTCATGCACAAAAACAGAAATAAAACCTCAAGTAACAAACTAAAAGCCACCTCCAGCTGATGAAGTCAACAAACAGAATAAGACACAGGAATTTATCTCCTGAACAGGTGCTGCATGCAGAGCTGTCATCTTTTCACAGATTAGCGGCATCCAGACAGGAAATTCTCTCCTCTTTACCAGTCAAATCCACTGGGATCTGCATTTCATTGTGCCAACAAACAACAGAGAATACCAAAACATCTAAAATCACAACTGGGTGGGTTCCTCAAGCTGATGAAAGAGATTTTGGCTTCATATATGTTGATAATAAGCCTGAATAGTGTCTCGGAGCTGTCAAAATGTGATGAATTAATTTATAAGGAAAAACACCATCTAGAGATATATTGGTAACCATATTGGTATTGACATTATTCGTTTTTTCTTTTGAGATATGTTAGTAGTATGGCTTCTATTGTACATTAAAATATCTTTTTGCATAATTTCACATGGTAATACACATGATAAATTATTTGCAAAAATTATTGATAAATTATTCAATTAAAATATAAATTATTAAATACGTATGCATATAAATGTATATGTATATTTCTTATAATGTAAATATATCATGATTTCCACAAAAATAATGTATCAGGATTTTCACAAAAATATAAAGCAATAAAAACATTATTAATAACCAGCTACCAATAATAATTGAGCACCAAATAAGCATATTTCTGAAAGATCATGTGATACTGAAGACTGGAGTAATTTCATCTGAAAATTCCGCTTTGCCATAACAGGAATAAATGACACTTTAAAATATGTTACAATAATAATAATAATAATAAAAAGGTATTTTTACTATATTCTTCAAATAATATTTCAAATAAAGACAGCCTTGGTGAGCATAAGAAAATAAAAAATCCAAAGTCAGACCAGTAGACATTAAATGTAAAACTAAAATAATATGCATGTAGGTCACACTCTCTTACAGTGCTGTACCCCTGATGGCATATTGCTTTACATCACTGTGTAGTATTATATGCAGTAATCATTTCAGAGTACTGTTGAAAAAGCTGCCCAACAGATGCATAAACGCATGCCTTATTTCTCTAGGAGAAGTTTAGCTGAAGCTCCTGTAAACGCATCCCTATTGAGAAAACAGACTTTGCGTTTCAAGATAATTTAAGGGGCAATGACAGCTGGTGCGAAGACATCGGCCCTCTATTTCCATCTCTGTTCGGGACAGGGCAAGGTGGCACCAGAGCACTCCGGGTGTTAAGCTGCAACATGTTGGCTGGTGAAGCCCACACAGAAAATCTGTGAGCGCTTACTGTTCATTTCAGAGATCTGGAAGCTTTCCGTGCCCTCCATGAACCACTGCTTCCCCATGCTGGGAACAGACTCACACTGTGCCCATATGGCTCAGACGGCATATGCCATCCTGTTTCATGTCATGTGTGATTACTGACGGACAGAATGAAGACTGGGGGGAAAAATGCGTTTAAGGTTATTAGCTAAAAATTAGGCGCAATGACTTGAGGAACAAACATGATATCAGATTAACTCCTTTATTCGCCCTGACTTTCACAGCTATGAAAAATGGCTTCATTGAGTCCATAGAAACTACGGCTCGCCGATAAATCAATTTTATCTATTAATGTGTAGTTTATGTCGACTTGTTTGAATGAAAATAGTTTTTTCTAAAAAAAAAAAAAAAAAAGACGTGCACTACAGAACTCCAATAAATACGAGATAGGAGATAAATATCAATACTTTCTCTTGCAGTTATATCATTAGGTAATCATAATTGCGGGCATCAGGGAGCCGCTATTATGCATGGCATTGAAACTGCTTTTGAATGCACGATGGCTTTTTAGTTTCACTTTCGAGATTGGCGATCGCACGTACTCTGTTTTTACTATGGAGCGGCAGTAGCCTACTTAATTTACTTACCACACATTTTACAAAATTAGATGTTTGTCATGGTGCTCAGGATCTGCAAATCATTCGTCATCGTCCTCGGTCATCTCTCCTTACTCTATGTGGTAGGCTAAGTGAAATTTTATGTTCTGTAATGCAGTGTTTCCCATACATTGATTTATTTGTGGCGGCCTGCCACAATATCAAAACTGACTGCCACAAATAGATTATTATAATTTTTTTTCAAAAAGCTTTGACTTCGTTGAATAAGCAAGCGCTGCACGTTTCAGAATCGAATCACGGTGCGGGTGTCTTTATATCACTGCATTTCTGAAGGAAACAACAGAAGTGAGCAGAGCTAATTTGTGTACAGCGTTACCGGGGAAACCGCTATTTCTCCTGCTCTAGAAGCGCCTCCTGCTGGCAGAGAATTAATTTGCATATATGCAGCCACAAATAAAGTCCAAGTCTGTGGGAAACACTGGTAATATAACAGGCAACCGTTAGCAATCGTTATTTGTTTCCTGTGCCTTTCTGAATACTGAATATTTGTGAAGTGAAGTGAAATACTTCCAAGTATGGTGACCCATACTCGGAATTCGTGCTCTGCATTTAACCCATCCATCGTGCACACACACACACACACAGCAGTGAACACACACACCGTGAACACACACCCGGAGCAGTGGGCAGCCATTTATGCTGCGGCGCCCGGGGAGCAGCAAGGTTCGGTGCCTTGCTCAAGGGCACCTCAGTCGTGGTATTGAGGGTGGAGAGAGCGCTGGACATTCACTCCCCCCACCTACAATCCCTGCCGGCCCGAGACTCGAACCCGCAACCTTTGGATTACGAGTCCGACTCTCTAACCATTAGGCCATGACTTCCCACTTTGGAAGAGACTTTGTTTTACTGATAGTGTTGTAAAGCACTTTGTGACTCCTTGTCTGTGAAAGGTGCTATATAAATACATTTTATTTACTTAATTCAAATTATTAAATGGATGCCACCTTATTGGGACAATAAAGCCCTCCCTACACCTACCCTAACCCTACCTGATACTTTTATTTTCAACTTTTTGATTATTTCCTTATTTTTTATTGAAAATAAATGCCTTTCTGATGCGATATGAGATTTGAAAAGGGAGAAAAAAAGTTTGGTATAAGGCGGGCTCGAACTCTGGTCAATCGCATCAAAAAGCATAGGCCTACGCGTTACCATCTACAACACTGAAACTGATGCTATATGGGCGTTTTTTTGTTGACTAACTGAATCGCATGTTGGTGGGCGGCGTTAGTGTAAATAGCCTTTGCCAACAAGGCGGGTTATTTGCACTTAGCGTAACTAGACACTCCGTAAAGTTAGAACTTGTTTTGAACAATTTCTTTGTCATCTGCAGATTGATTAAGTAGGGGGGAAAAAAATAGATTTAAATCGTAAATCGGATTTGTGAAAAAATCTGGGATTTTTTTTTCAGGCAATATCGCCTAGCCCTAATAGAAACTATTTAACGAGACATTGTTCACCCAAAAATGAAAACTTCATGTTGTTCTAAAACTCTGAAGACTGCTGGTCACTCTTTTCAATGCAATTGAAATGAATGTAACTTTAAGCTTCAAAAAGTATCATAAAGGTAGTCCATATGAATTCTGAAGCAACAAACTGAAATGGTTATACAAAAATCAACCACTCTAGCTCTCTCATGAAAACTAGTGATGTCTGATTTGTGACCAAATCATTTTGAGTCAAATCTTTTCAATGAATTGATTCAGTCTAAATG
The DNA here is from genome assembly GCF_936440315.1 of Barbus barbus. Lineage (NCBI taxonomy): Eukaryota > Metazoa > Chordata > Actinopteri > Cypriniformes > Cyprinidae > Barbus > Barbus barbus. Next base: position 38,364,008 of record NC_136734.1, read on the forward strand.
ATTCATTTATTCATTATTATTATATCACTGCAGGGGAAGACCATCAATGAATAACAACACGTGTTCATGTTCATTATAGCTAAAAAAGAGCAAGTTTTCATATTTTCTCCTTTGTGCTCTGTGGGGAAAAAAGTCAGTCATACTTATTTTGAACAAAAAGAAGGTGAGCAAATAACAACAGTACTGCTTTCTGGATGAAAAAGTTCTATTCCTTTAACAGTATGCAGTACTTCTGCAACATTGGGTTTTAAGACAGCGATGAAAAATACAAGCTCTTCTCTAATCTATCTGCGCCTCTGATGTGGGCTGGGTATTTCCAAGCGCCCAGATTGTTTGTGTGGTACCACGTTGTGCCCAAACGGCTCATCATTTCATTAATTAGCTTGAGCTGCACGGTTGGCAAACGCGGCAGGCACGGCGGCAGCTGTCTGGATTGATTAGAGAAGAGGACCCAGCGCTGCAATTATCTAGATGACTGCAGACAATGGCTGTCTGCTCTAATAAAGATTCGTCTTACGGCTCAGCAGGGTGTTGGAATCAGTGGAGACTCAGTCGTATGCAGGCCAATACAACAGACAAATCTCGATTCCTCTGCCTTTGACATTTGGAGTAAAAGCCGAAATATGAAAAGCACCCATAAATGGCCACACAGTCAGTCCACGTTTTGGGTTCTTAATAGATTAACCTCAAAGCAGGGTTTGGATTAGTTATATTTTAGATAAGAGCCAATAATAATACAAATGTAAAAACAACACAATATGGCACCAGTATATTGTGCATCCCTACTCAGTACCATGGTATAACTCCAAGCAACATTCCTTTCAGGAAGAGCACAAGAACTGATGACTAGAAGAACAGCCGTCATTATGGAGCATTCTGGAATGGCAGCCCATTCTCTCTCAGGTTCTCCGGCTCTGGTTTCGTTCCAGCCAACTCTCAGCCTCGCTTCACGGGGCAGCGCCAGGCTCAGCATGGGCAATAATTCCACCTCAGCATGTCAGCTTTATTTAGCTGCATAATGCCCTTACAAACCCAACAATACCTCTTTGTTACCCTGCAGGAGAGCATCCTCTATTAGCACTGCCAGCTGCTTTTCTCCTGATTTACAGGCCACAGAGAAAAGCAGGAGGTGAAACAGGAGGAGAAAAGCGAATGAAAAGGGAAAAAAAAAAAACAGGCCAAACAACATGGTCGAAAGCCATTTAGGGTAGAGAGCATTTTGCCATGGGAGAGCACAAATAAAGGTGTTCTCTAACAATGCTATCAGGCATGAACCTGCTTCAGACCCGTATGACATTAGGTGCATATAATATCATCTTTCAGCGAGTAACTGATTACTTTTCAGTGGAAGAGGAAACGGATGAATGGGAATCATTCAATGGCCCAAGCAGCATAACATGGGTCTGAAAGAGCTCTTGTGCTTTCTTGCCCCCCTTTTTATGTACCTGGAACTGGCTTTCCTATCACGGTGAACTCGCAGGAACAATCCCAGTTTGACAGGCCTTCTTCTACCCGTCACACCTGACTTCTTGTTTTGACGTCGCGGCCATAGTGGCAAGGTGGTGTAAAGGCATACTGTCAATATTTTCATTCGGATAATGTTCTCTCAAGTGCTTTTTCACTTAACCGCTTCCAGTAAAAGAAAAGAGCATTGGACGGAAACCGATTTGCTTGGTTAGTGTACACGCCTGCACGCACGCCTCACAAGAAGGTGCACATGTGGACAACCGCATGCATGTTTTTCAAATGTCTTATGATTTTTCTTTCTTCCCTAATGACTAGCCTTGTGACTTTATGATGAAATAATTCAGCCATCTCAAGGCGAAGAATATCTCGACATCTTCACGCCAAATTAAACTGGATAATCGGCTTTAAGCAGAGCTGATTGTATCTTACATTGTGTGACTTTACGAAAAAAAAAATGTATTAAGAAAGAACATGACATGAACACGGGTCAAGTAACAGTCAGACCAACGGTTTGATCAGACCCAGGCATGGATAAAAGACGTCGGTTTTAGAGATCTCATTGTACGGACTGTTTACCTCCATTCCTGGAATATTTCCACATAAAAGAATTGCTCTCTTCTACCAAAATCCTTCACAGATGCTTGAAGAGCATTACGTCCCATTGAAGACCATACAGGGCATGTTTTACTGTGTTGTTTTTATGAATGCTCTCAAAAATTGTAATGCCTGAAAACCACACTGGATGAAATTGAGATTGCATCACAGGTGGAAAGATTGTACAATATTCTGCAGAGAGTACTGGAAAAAATCTTTTCATTTTACTGAAGGGGGAAATGACCCCAAACAAAACGTTCACAGTCACTCTACAATCTTATCATTCAATCTATATCCTTCAAGGCTTATTTTTCAGGTAGGCTGGGGACTAGTATCTGCCAAAAAAGCTTCTGTATTTTACAGGCCAAAAAAAATGACACTGAAACACTAGTATTATGAAAGGAGGTGGTCTAAGGTTCCTTTCTGAAATGCATCACTTCTGTATGACACTGTTTTAAGAGGCCATATCTGAGTGTTTACAATAGCCAAGCGTGTCCTTTCATGTAGACAGGGGCTAAATTACAGCTCTGAGACCCTCTTGCTGAGACTCCTCAGGTGGGTTTGACACTGGGATAAAGACATGGGATAAGGTTCAGGGAAATATCGGGTTAGCAAACACACTACTTTTAGGCACTTTCAATCATGCAAGAACGGCGTGGGGTGAGGTATGCAATAAGTGTCAGTTTAGTTTCTTAACAGAAGCACTGCAGACAGACATAGAGGTAAAATAAATCTGACAGTGTTTTTCAACAAATTAGGGTTAAACATCTTGCAGACATTTGTAAGAGTATAACGTATAACAGCATGAGCAGTATAGTCTGATTCACAAATAAATTTGTTCTTTTAATAAATCTGAAAAATCTGTCAAAGCTGTTGAAACATTTTTATTGGATGTTTACGTAATAACATACACATTAAGAAAGGTTTTACATGGATCAGTACGACACACTGAACATACTGTACTTCAGCCATGCTTGTTTGCATCAAATTAAATATGGCGTCTACTCTGACCAGGGTTTATGATGTATGAGCCCGAGCTTAACCCATCTGTATAGACTTTAAGCAGTACCGGGAAGTAATAAAGGCAGTCTGAAGGGGCAAGGCAGGTTTTGGAGGTGTGCCAGTAAAACTAATGCAGACAGGCCCTCTGTCCTGACCTCCAGCACCGCTCAGGGGGACCCGCTCAAACATGCATGTCTCCTCTAATTTCCCGTTACAGCTATTTCGCACACACACTTTCGCATACACACACACACACAAAGAAACAACATACTGCCTTATTATTTGTCATAGCGTAGTGAATAAAGATACAGATCTAGAATATGCCACTTCGGACAGACTTGTAATGGAATACATGAAATAAAATATAAATATTTATATATTAAAGGATTAATATTTAATATATAACAAATTAAATATATGTATACTCTTTATATATATTTCATTTTTTATGCATTTCTTTTAAAAATAAATGCATACACACATTTTAAATAATAAAATGTATTTTCTACAAAAGTAGTCGTATTTATTTTATTTAATATACAATACATGGGATTTTCTGTGGGTTTTATTTTCTTTCCAAAGTAAATATTTCTTTAATTTCGGACCGTGAGTGTAATTTCTTTTTAATAACCAAACAAAACAGAGTACTTAAAAGGTTTACACGTGGAAACAAATGCATGCATCTAAAATCCAGCTTCTTGCATTCATGGGGCACACAAAGCACATAATAAATGGTTGTCAACTACAAAAGGAGTACATGAGCAAAAGCGTTTTCTTAATGTTTTGGGAGAATGCATGAGGTGTAGCTTTTCAAAGATTGCTGTCCATGACTATACTAAACACAACCTTTTAAGTAGAGGTCCATCTACGTTTTCTACAGAAGTGTTTAAGTGCAAATAGGCCAGCTAAAAAGAGAAGCATTTTAAAGCTGGTTTGAAAGGGAGACCCAGGTGGTTCATTCTTGCTGAAGAACCTTTGGGCCATACTAATGTTCTCACTGCTCCTGGTTCAAATTCAGGCTGTTAGTAAAAGAAAATCCATAGCCTCGGGTGGATAATAAAGCACCTCAGCTGCCCATGTGGACGTAGACCAAAACTGTGCTCTGTGACATGCTTTCAATTTACTTGCAATCATACCTCAAGAGAAGACATCCAAAACCATAATCCAACACCCTCTTCAGTGCTACAGGGGTTCAGACCTGAGCTGAATGTATTTATCTTAGATATCTTGGATTCATGAGGAAAAAATAAAAGTTAGGGTGTCCAATCCAACAAAGAACACGCATTGAGTTCATGTAAACATCAGGGTTATGCAGGAGTTAGAACTGAATTGAGCCTTTTAAAATCTAACTCATTTCCTGGATTGAGGTTTAAAAAAAGGCTATGTAAAAACAATGTAATTAAAAAAAATCTAATGTAATTAAGTATTTAAAGTATACAATTAAAATGAGCTGAAATTCAAAGAAAGCCAAAAAAAATGGTCATTCATATATTTTATTTAATAATAAAAACAACAACAAAAACTAATGTGAACCCAAGAAGAACACTTCATTTCCCAGAATGCATTACATTTGTTGAACGTCTTTAAATTCTTCCTTCAGTTACTCCAATTTAAATTCCTATTACCAGTTTAACTCAAAAACCTGGCTATATATAAATAAAACTATATTAAAATTTCATGTGCTTAGAACTATAAAAAAACTATAATTTGGGTTAGTTTTCTCAGAAAAGTATAAATACAATGTGGCAGACACTATGTCTGCAAACAGGTTTGAATTCAAATTACATATAAATAATACAGGAAAATATGTTGGTGGTGCTAGTGGTTCAGAATTTCAACTCCACCTTTAAGATAATGTTACAACACTCACGAGTATTCCAATGGTTGTATCGCACAAAGGCAGGACTTGTTCTGTACCTGCTCATCTTTTCTCCATCTATTGCCACCGTGGCCCTCCATGCCCCCTCACACCTAGAAGAGGCAGCTAGGTCTACCTCTAAATGGCTCTTCATAGTTGAGATCCACTCCTGGGACCCTCTTATCCAGTCTCTCCCAGGCGAGGCAACACATCAGCGGGGTTCAGCGTCCCACTCTTCTGCTGCTCTCCAGCACGGTGCTAAAATAACAGCCACTCTGGGTCTGAATGGGGCCACTGGAGAGGAAGGCTGTTAAGAGGCCTATCCCGTACTCGGCGCAAGGGGGAACAGATGCCTGTTTGATTAATAGAAGACCACACAGACTGGGATTTATACATTTTTTCTTTCCTTCTCTTTTGAGCGCAGAGAGCCTCACGCGGCGCGGTATTTGCGCCTTAGCATAGCTCGAAACAATTAATGACCGTCTGAACGAACAATACGAGCGTCTCTCGCTGAAGAGCATCCCTCTGCGGTTTTCTACCATGTGCTGATTTCAGGGCTAATTAGCTTAACCTCACAAACCGACTCTCTGAGCTGCAAGACTTCAGCGTGATGAATGCAGATGGAATAACAGAGTTACCTAAACGTACGGAAGCATGTGTTTGTACTTGCACCGAATACATATAGCATTGATAAAGTGCAACAAAAACTTGAATAACACTTCTTGCATGACATGACGCAACCACGTTAAAGCGTGTCTAAGTCCTTTGAACTCCAACAAGCATGGCAACGCTTTTGCATTGTTCCTGGTCATGGAATTCTGTTCATTTAACCTCTTTCCTGCGCTCGGCCACAGAATTCCGGTCTTTATAAGATCCTTCTGAACCGGTTCCCGAAATGTCGAATCCATTACAAGCGTGTTTGCAATATCCATCCAGTCTAGCAATTCGTCTCTGCCAGTGACTGAACATTATCCAAGCTTCATGTTTGGCCACAAGCAACAACCATCTGGCTTTGCGAGCGAGGATAACAACGTCCTCTGCAAATAGCATTGACTTCAAACGCAGGACACAATGAAACAAAATGCTAAAAATCTCATCCTGGCATCTCCTTCAAACAGGCGATAAAGAGCCAAGCGTACATATTTGATATTCACTGCCTATCCTGATAAAAAACATACTCTCTCTCACAAAAATGCAGCTACCCTGCAGCTAGACTGATGGTTATCCCAGCCCTAGCGGGAATGATCACACTGGGGATAGTTAAACGAGCTCCAGCAATCAACTCTTGAAAGAAACCGGTCATTAGCTGGCCCACGAGTGCTAAAATTACCCTGCGCAAATGCAGGCAGGCTCCTGAGAAGGCCTGACCTCAACTTCACAAGCTGCTCTCCTCGCTGTAGGGCTCCTAGATCATCTCAAGAGCGCTGTTCCATCACCGTATGGTCCCAGGGCGGCCGTGGCACAGGGTAAGGATGGTTGTAACAGGCTTAGCCCAGGGAAAGCTTACTGAGAGGTGAAAGATGCTTACTTGAAGCCTGTCCAACTACGGAACAATGGCTTCTCTTGCGGTGGCCGAAGCAGGGACGGCTGCTCCTCAGCTTTCTACACAAGCACCTAATGTTATTATTCAATGACTGAGGTCTTGCAAATCTTTTCAAAGCGTGTCCAATTAAGATCCGCGTTAAGATTTGTGTATATTATGACGTTACTTTCATAAGCACATTTTCCCTAAAAAGTCCAATTACAAGTCTAATTATTATTAATTAAACGATTTATTGATCTAAATAAGCATAAATTAATAGTACAACAAATACTATGATGCGCATACAACTATGATACATTTTTTTTACTTATACTCAAAATTTATGTGATCAAAATTATAGCAATACAGTGTATATTTATTGAACAAATTATATTTATAAATAGAAAAATTCAGCTTTGTTGAGCATAATAAACTTCTTTCAAAAACATTAAAAAAATCTTATAAAAGAAATTTTGGCATAATAATGTTCATTCTTTTGGTCACACTTTATTTTAAGTTCAAATAATAATAATTATCAATTATAATATCAATACTCGCTATTAATAAACCATTAACTACAACATTTATTAATATTTAGTAAGGTAGTTGTTAAATTTAGGTATTAGGGATGTAGAATATGGCCCTAAGGACTAATAAGCAGCCACTATGTTTATAATAACAGGCATGCTAATAAGCAACTGATAACTAGTAAGAACTAGTAAGATAAGTATGATCCCTATACTAAAGTGTTAACATTCTTTTTTTTTTTGCATTAAAAAATATGTTATGGGATACTTGACTGTTACAAAAATAATTTCATAGTGGAACAATGATTTTTGTGGGGTGAGATACGGTCCATGCATGCTTTTGCAAAGCTCTCAGCCAAGGTAGTTATATTGGCATTTGAAAGGTTATGTCTCATCAGTTATGGTTTAGAATCTCTCCAAATGAAAGCTACAATAATATCAATACCCCATGCACAGTCAGCTTAAATGCACAGCAACTGATCTAGCATTTCAGCAAATGGCCAGACGTCAACAAAATCAATACGCCATGTGCAGTCGTTTGACCAAATTGAAACGAAATGAAAAGGGAAACGAACACGTCGAGATGTAATATTACTTTCAGAAATGTGTTAAGAAAAACAACTCCCGCCCATTTAGATAATTGTTACGGCCATAGTAGTATAGCATGGCTCTAGTGCCTATTCATATAAATAGAACATGACAACAGAATCATAATTTAAATCATCATAAATATTGAAAGGATATTAAAATAATTTATGGAGCAGGTTGGTCGACAGGGTGTGTTTTTCTGTTTGCACAGAGCAAAACGACGGGCGGAGAGGAAGAGGAAGATGGCTTTAGTAATTGCTTTTTCTACCCCCGAAGCAACTTCCTGCCTTTATCAAAAAGGCAATCTCTGTCAGTAAAGGCTCAATTAATAATTAAACACATGTTTTATCTCCTCCACGCTCCCGCTATTTATTTTCATCTTCCTGACTGCCAGAACTACACAAACAGGGTTAGCGCTATCAATAAAGAGGAACATTCATAACACTCTCTTTCCAGAAATGAAAGGAAAACACACACACGAGCCAGCTACCACAACAAATGGTCATATGTTCCGAGATGGTGGGGAGGAATAATAAAAGCTGGAAATAATAAAGAGATATGAACGCCATTCTTCCGTTTGAACTGAAGTTGCAGTTCTGTTTCAGACCCAAGTGGGACCGAACGACATTTACGAAACACTCCAAGAGAAATTTCCATCGTCTGAAACTTTCACATTGAATATATATCTACAAAAAGCTTCAGAGCGTGGGCGCCTGATAGTCATTTACATACTTTACATATTGGTCAGACAGACAGGTCTCTTCCTGTCTAACAAACAGGACCGCAATATGGACCAGACCTTTGACTAAATGGAAATATGTGTGTAAACCAAGAGCTAAAGAGGCGGAGGAGGTAAAACAAGCATGAGCAATCACCCAAACAAAGGACAAGCCTTCTATGTTTATTAATATCAAATGACAAGCAGGGATAAATGACTATCCGCACCGCAATAAGAGCTCAGACAAAACAGCTGTGGAACGTTTACACGCAATAACAGCTGGACAGGCTTTGTCAAACAAACACAAATCCAATTCCACCCGTACAGGCTACAGAAACCCTCGCAATGACTGGTGGGTTTAATATTAGCTGCTAATCTTGAAATATACGGCCGCTCTCACTGGTGCATCACTGACCGTGACTCTACGATCTCTGCGCTTCTACGATCCGACAGCTGCAAAGCTGATTAGCTGGTCAAGAGGTCAACTTCTATTCATTATTTAATGGGCAAGAGGCCACAAACACTGCAGCGCTAAGGTTAGCAATACATCAGCATTAACCTCGGCCGAGGAGAAGAGGCGCATACAAACACACCGCCCCCCCCCAATCCCTTGACCCCTACTGGCCTCCACTCATTTCTCCCTCCCTCTATTTCTTGCCCATGCAGGAGGGGAGAAAAGCGAGTGCATTTTATATTCTGAAGGGCTGAGGGGAGGGCGTGTGCGAAGGGGGGCTGGAGCAGGGAGCAGACTTTTATTGACATGCAGCAAATAGCGGGTAGGAACAAAGGCCACTCAACGGCTATTGAATCGTGGGCCTGCAGACAGAGTGCTTGATTAGCGATTCGACACGGAGACCCTGAGCCGTGTAGCATATAATGAGTGCTTAGAGAACGACCCTGCGGCTCCCAGGGGACGGCGGTGGAAGGGAGGCAAGGCGGGGGAGCGGCATCCATCCTCTGCGGAATTGATTCAGCCAAATGCTATCAAGAAAAACCGAGTATAACGTGTGACGACCAGACATGGCTCTTAATCCGGAATTACATACGTTACGATAACGGTATGGACTGTAAATATTATTCTTAATAAATTAGTTGGGTCAATTTGTTTTCATGGGTTGGCACACAGGCAACGGTGGATTAACAGCGGAAAGCGTACGACCGATGCGTTATCAATTTGATCTTGTGTGGTTGTGGCACTGGCTGTTGCCTCCCTGCTTTTTTGTTGCTTTCTCACTCCCTTTCTTTCTTTGTTCTACTGTCCTAATCCACTATGTGTGGGCCGGTAAGTTTAATGGAAACAATTTATTAAGTCCGGCTTAAAATGCCATCTGCTGTTAAGCCTTCCAAAGCCGCTAAGCCCTCAGTTTGGCCCGAAGCTGGCGGTGCTTCTCGCGTACAGTAATACGCTGTTTAAAATGAGCACAACGGGTCAAAATTAATCAGGATTAGCAAACCAGAAATCCACTTCACAAATGGCTTTCCACTACAATCTTCCTTCGCTATCCCAGCATGCCCCGGGTTTGCCTGACAGACCTCACACACAAAATGGGTGCATCACCGCTTCACTGATGGGTAAAATGAAGAGAAGGAGACCAACCCCCCTCCCAACTACGCTTGGAGTCTCTAACATTATTGTGGAGCTGGCAGATGCTGCACACTGTACTAGGACCAACAATCACTTTATATCAATGCATTAGCTGTACTGTAGCTCGGAAACCACCAGTGTAAAACAGAGCTATACTTCGTACGTGATAGAATAATTGACAGACAGACAGATCAACATACAGATAATTAAAATCATAGATAGAAAAACACATACTGCATCAACTGTTTCCACAATGGTGCAAAAATGACAGGTAGACAGACAGACCAAACATTAGTTCTAATGATAGATAGATAAAAACGAACAAACAATGTGTCAATCATTACCGTAACGATAGAACAAACAATAGCTGGAACAGCTGGAATGCTAATTACAAAAGCTGGAATGATAACTGCAATGACAGCTAGAGCTATAGATAGAACGATGAGTTATGGGCAGGAATTTGAAAAACCTGGCTCTATTGGATTAAGAGCAAGCCTCTTAAAAAGTTACAAAAAGCACAGCGACCGCGGTAATTATATGAGCTCACATTAGAATAAAACTAAACAGCTGTTAAGCTGATACAAAACTTGTAAGTCACCACAGTACTTGACTGAGGCCACAAAATCAATCAAATCAAGCACCGGCGTGCACAAAAGCTGTTTACAGAAACAAAGACACATGCATATTTGTGTAAGCAGCACCACATGCATGCCGAGGTATTTCCCTGTAATGCAATTCTCCAACGCGAGATGTGAGCCAAGTGAGTGATCAGTCTGCCAGAAGTTCTCCAGGGCAGACCAATTTGGGGATCAGAGCGGAGCGAGTTTTAGATTGGTCTCGGCGGACGTACTGTAATGGGACACATATGCTTCTATACCCCCAAAATCTAGAATAACAGCCTGAAGGAATGGGTGCATTCCATGGAACAAAGTCTGGACAACCCACATACAACAACATTCAACAGCAGGAGGATAAGGGTAACGGTACTATACATTCCTTGCCAAACGATTTAGAAGCTAAAATCAGAAGAGTGATTACAGCAACTGCAAAACCAAGTGAAAGGGCACTACGCCACTAACACACAGGAAATTCGAAAATAAACTCAACAACTACTATTTTTACGGTTTCAGGTAAACACTTACGCCAGACGCCCTAGACTTAAACTTAAACTATCATGAAACCTATGGATATCAAAGGCTATTAAGTCTGAACTTGAAGAATAATGCAACCTCTTTGACATCAACTAGCGTTTTGAAAAATGCTAAAATGGACATCAAAAGTTATGATGTTATGAAGGAACTTTCATGAAACTTAATTGATTTCAATGGTTACACAAAGTCTGAACTGGAGCTGGATATTAAAGATTACAAATGAAACGTTATAATTTAAAATATTATCGTCAAACATCATCTGTTTCAAAGTTTATACCTCCATGCGAGATCTCTACAGACTTGGCGTCAAATCGCTAGTACGATAATATTTATTCCCTGCAGTCCTAAACCACTTAATCCACATATTCCTACTCTTGGTTTTACATTTACGTTTCTAATCTTAATCTGGCACTTCCTACTTCTTTCTGCTTTTTCTGTATCATCTCTGATCCCTGGGGAGTGTGTTTGCACGACACACATTAGCAGGATTTTAAGGAAGATGCAGTTTGTCTCGCCATCAGCCGTAACACAGATTAGGGTGTCTGTAATATCAACAACAACAAGCTCTTCTGTTGACATCAGAAGAGCTCAAACCATGTGCTCTGATCTACTTTTAAACATGTCAGATGTTGCACAAGTCTTTTCCAAAGGTTATGTCTGGAAGTCATCCACAGACATGAAAAAAATACTTTAATTTGGACCCCGACAGTAGTCACAAGTTTTACTCTTCCTCTGAGCTTGACTTGTTTCTTCTCGCTTCCTCTTTTCTCCGTTTTCAGAGAGTGGAGGGCAAAGGCTCTCCAAAGGATTCATGCTGGGCATCAGAAGTGCAGCATTAAACTATACCGCTCTTCGCACTGTGCAACAAACAGAATTCATTTCACAACTTAGTTCCCCTAAAAAACCTGGATGTGAACCAAATAAAAAAAAAAACTTCTTGGACCGACTTCCTACTGCTGTCAGTTAAACTTTTGCTACTACTGGAAACAGTAAAAAGTAGCTCAGATCCGCATTAAAAGCAAACCTGTACCATCAGCCACTTGAAAACGAGTCAAAAATACAAGGAAACAAATAAGCATCTCAGCATTTTACAGTCTCATAGGATTTTATCAGGCTTTTAACAGGATTACAGAGCATCTGAGATTTGCTGTCTGCTATTGAAGTCTCGAGTTGTAAACCCACCCCACCCGAACCTAACAACCCCTTCTGATGAGGCTGGTGGCCCATGACTTGCTGCTACCTAACAAACGCAGCATTTGAAGGGAACCTGGAAAAGATGGGCATATCTTTGGCTCCCAAGCACAAAACAAACCCTTCAACATTTATGAAAAAATGAGGAAAAACAGAACACCATTCCGGCAAGAGCAATGTTACTCTTGTGGAAGAGGTATGGCTTGAAAATGAGCTCCTAGTGGCCTTTGGGAGCATACTGCATATTGTCAGGCTTTGGGGGAAAACATTAACAACACCAAAAACATAGCCTATCAACTGCTGCCTGAAATGAGAACAGAACCTACTAGAATGCAAAATAAGGAGACAAGGGTTTAGCTTTAAGAGTTTTGCTGCAATACAGTATGCATTATGAACGTATCGTGAATATTGAAAAGACAACCCTAGGCTTTGTTTTCAAAACTTTGTTTATGAATGGGGTAAAAGGTCAAATCAAGCTTAATCACGTTTAAAACATCCAATGCAGGAGAAATGACATTACATAGCATCCACAACATATATTCATGCTCTTACCTTTAGGTGCAGTAGGCGAGAAAAGCTTCTCTGATCCTACATCAGATGCCTGCAAAACAGAAGTGAAACACAATTAGGCCATGTTCAAGTAAAGTTCCCTTTTAAACAACTGCTCTCATCCTCCCCTTTTTTTTTGGGGGGGGGGGGCAACATTGGGGGACACCGTTGTGCCAACCTAAAAATGTCTACCAACAAAGAAAGAACAGAGAAGGAAGAAAAACCAGAGAATGATGTAAAAAGCCAGCAAACAAATAAAACACTGTGCAAATGTTTAAGCGGAGCCAACTTGCGCAATTTTCCACATCCTTGCTCTTAATGATTTAACAAAAGAACACTGATGGATGGTGACATCACAAATCCTACTCGCAGATTAGAATAGGCAAAAAGTAATCTCCCTACAAAGTGACTTAAGTGCTATGTAGACTAAACACAAGTGTGCTTTTCCTTCCCCTCCACGTACCAGATCGTGTAGTTTCTGGCAAGCAGCGAGAAAAAGAAAACATGCCACGCTCTTACAAAAATACACAGTCATTGACAGACAGGACGTGGGGCTCTTAACGAAGAGAAAGAACTCTTAAATTCTTCACACACTATACACAAGGGTGGTGAAGATTGCCGACACATACATTCCAGCTTTTTCATAGAACAGAACTATAGTAGTAGTATCAATACAAAACACACTATCGATTCAATTTAGCAAGAGAGAGCAGACATGTGTTTACAATTTTAATCTGAGCTTCTCTATCTATATTATTATCATATGCATATGCTAAAAGACAAACAAGAAAATAACATTGCTGTAGAAAAGTCTCAATTTTATATGCAACATACTGTGTGCATAGTGTCTTCTGATTCTGCAAACCTCAGTTTGTCTGTTTGAATCTTCTACAGACCAAGTTTCTAGCTCCATTAATAACTTGTTCTTTAGAATGTGTACTCAGTCTAATACGCAAAACCTCCTGTGAGTCCAGACCCGCGGCGTGGCATAATTTCTGAGACCTCCGCTGACGTGAATCCTGGACTACATTAATAAAGAGCTCTATTTCAGCCCCATAATTCACTATGTCAGGGGACTCATTTTTCAGCAAGCGGGATTTTTTACTACACAAGCTCTCTGTGTCTGAGCGCTGGAACACTTTAGCTCACACACCCGTAGGATTACATGAAAGAAAATAGGTTCAGTTGAAACTGGGCCCGTAGCATATGTATAAGCCTCCGGTTTGGGCAAAGACTGACGTTAACGTTCACTCGACTCGGCGCGTGCCTTTAATGTTAAAAAGGAACTTTCAATACAATGATCCGTCTATGAAAGGTATTCTTATGAGAGCTTAAAACAAGAAAAGAGCTGCCAGAGAGTTAAAAAAAAAGAGAAATTTATGGTGGCTGCATTTCACTCTTTGTATTTTTTTGGCAGTGAGCAGCCTTTAAACTGTGTCCCTACAGGCCAGAAGTCAAAGGTCACTCATAACAAATTCTTTGCACTCTTACAACGCAGGGGGGCTGAGCGGTGATTAAAGTACAGAGTGATCAAAATGAGCAGGAAAGGAGAAAGAGCGAGAGAGAAAAAACAAAGCAAAGACCCAGTCTGCTGAAGGAAGCAGAGGGGCTATAACCATTTCAAAACGGAGGAAATTGAAGCCACATTGCTGGGAGCCAAACAGCGTTGGCGGGGCCGCAGGAGGCCTGACCCGAGAGGACGTGTGATACTGGATCTGGAGGCAGCGAGGCCGGGCCTGGGACTCTGAGATACCAAAACAGCCCTCAGTTCACTTCTCCCATTGCACTCATTAACTACAGGTTATGATGCAGCCTCCTCTGGAGCACGACCCGACTCTCACAGGAGGAAAACAGAGAGATGGACGGCCAGAGGAGGAGGTAGGGAGGGAGTTAGAAAAATAAAAAGGTCACGGCCATGTGTTGAGACCTGCTGCCTACAGTTGTAAAACGCCACTGGAAGAATGAACGGGAAAGGGAAGACAGGGAGGTGAGGTCGGATTCGAAGCCGTAAAAAGAAACAATCACAGCAGCCAGAGTTCAAACTACAATATTGATATTGTATTGATTAAAGATCAAAATCAATATGCAGGTACAAAAGGTAAAATATGGAAAATTTCAGATGTTAGTATCAATATTTTATCTTTTGTCAAAAATAAAAAAAAAAGTAAATAAAAATAAAAATGTAAATCCATGGATTTAATATGGTATTCTTATGTACACTACTATTCAAAAGCACTGTGTCGGCAAGATTCTTAGAATTTTTTTAAAAGAAGTCTCTCATGCTTACCATGTCTGCATTTATTTTCTCAAAAATACAGGAATATTGTGAAATAGTATTACAATTTTAAAAAATGTTTTCTATTTTAATATATTTTAGCGATGCAAAACTAAATTTTTACCATTTGAATTTAGCCATTACTCCAGTCTTCAGTGTCACATGATCCTTCAGAAATCATACTAATATACTGATTTGGTTCTCAAGAAATATTTCTGATCATCCAAACTGTTCAGAAATTTGGGATCTGGAAGCTATATATGTATGTGTGTGTGTGAACATGGAAGAGCAAGCTGCATCTCAGGGTGTACTCACACTAGGCACAGTTGCCTTGAACCTAGCCCGAGCGTGATTATCCCTCCTCCCCACTCCCCCGCTGGCCTGCACTCACACTTGCACTAAATTTCCGGGCCGCAGCACACTTACGCCATGTGCAAGATAACAGAGATACCCACTTTCGCTAATATTCTGCCGAATAATTGATAACAATTCATTTATAATTTATGCCGTGCATTGATTTTCACTTGGATGTATCAGAGAATTATTATGGAGGCAGCTGATGTTAATGAAATAATTTGCAGCTTTACTCGCAAACTACATTTCCTGTTCATCAATAAGGAAAGAACCAGAGCCATTATAAACCTAAATATACTTGATTGAATTAAATGAATTGAAAAGTGTAGTAGTACTAATATAATTTGTTTGCGGTCGTAAAGATGACAGTAGCGCACACAAAATAGTATCTGTTCCGTGCTCCGGTGTGGTTAGCGCTCACACTGCATGCGTACCGAGCCCGAGCCCAACAGAACCGTGCTCTGGCCCACCTCTTCCAACTGGGCCAGGGACGGCTAAACGAACCACGCCCGAGCGTGGCACAGAGAGATCGCTCGGGCACAGTTCAAAACGCCTAGTGTGAGTACACCCTTAATTAAAAAAAAAATGAATTCATCTAATAAGTCTACTCAACGAATATAAACAGTTCAATACCGTATAAACAATTCCACTGAAATGCATCATAGAAGCAGTAATATAACATAAGTCAACTGATGGTTTCCTCCCCTGCTCCTCCTCCACACGCCCCTCTGTTCACCTCCGACACCCGCGGGTTCAGTGCCAGGAGAGGGTGGCACAGCGGAGCCACTGGAGGCTTCAGAGGAAGGTGTGGCACTGGTGCGGTGTCACGCTGCCAGACCGGCCGGCCAGATGGCATCAATGATCAGAGAGAGAGAGAGAGAGAGAGGGGCTCAGCCTGGCCTGAAGAGAGCTGCCACACAGTCCTTTGATTAACCTGACAACAACAGGATGACCTCTACAACAGATTTTAGCATGTGGATCATGCCTGTGTTTTATCATTGTCACACCAAACTCCTCATTTTCCCTCTCCTCCATCAGCAATCATTCCTCACCCATCATCTTCAGCCTCAGACTCTCTCGCTCTCTCTCTTAATGGCAGGATGTTGTCCAGAGCTATACAGGCTTCTATTTTCTCACTGTTTATGTAACATCATGTTGAAGAGGGCCAGCTAAGGGCTGATAAACATCTCAGTCATCACCCTCTTAAAACCCGCGAGTGCCACATCAACCTCAACGTTTGCTTGTTTGTTTGAGCCTGAAATGTGTTGATCTCGTACCCGATTGTGGATAAGATACTGTGGGTGTGTGTTATACAATATATTATGTGAACTTGTATATAATGTTGGTGAACTGTAATTGTGTGCGTTTACTGTTCATCTATATCTATCTATCTATCTACCTATCAAATATTAAGCCCCGATATTAGTTCCTAATAGTAGTAATTATATTGCTTATAGAGTTTATACCAAAAACATGTCTCCAATATGGATTCATTATTAAAAATAAAAAATGTTTGTGTATATGTATATATAAATAATATATATACACAAAATAAATTATATTATATTATATACTGTGTAAATATATTTTATATATAAATAAATAAATATAATTCCCAATGTTATAATTCTTAGTATTAATTATATTCTTATACTTTTTAATTAATATTATTGATAATATTAAGTATTGTTTACATCTCTTCTGATCGGGGAGACTTGAATCTATGCCTGATCCAAGAAACATCTAAGCAGGAGAGTTCAGCAAACGTTCTCCTTTAAATGTTCTCTCACGTCTCCATTCTCTTTCCAGCAGGTACATCAGGTGGTACAGGTACACCTTAGTTCCTCAGGACTGCGTGACTGCGCCCATTCAGTCATCCAGGCATACAAGTTCCCACTAATGAAACTACAAATTAATTATCTTCACTGTGTTTGTCCTTCTCTCTCCCATCTCCCTACCTCCCTCTCTCTCTCCTCCTCTCGCTGCTCTGCTTAATGACCTCCTACATACTCGTTTATCATGAGCGCTGCTACATCTCTCCCCCTGCGCTCTCATCCTATCAGCCGCGGCACAGACCGCCTCCAGTCAGAACAGGTGTGTGTGAGAGTGATTACAGCTCTCTGCCCTCTCCACTCCACAGGAGAGTGGCACACACACACACACAAACTCCCACACCAGCGCATTAGACATGCATCTGCACCTAAAGCATCATTAAGATGATAATGTATTCCACTGGGTGACCGTGCAAAATGCAGGCCTACCCACAAGTCTGTGCTACTTGCCGTGAGCACAACATTCCACGTCAGCCGCGATTGGCTGAGGGTGGGGAACGATTCCTCTGCCGAACTCTCGCTTGGCAACAACATGACGAGAACCAAAGGCAGAATCGCAGCACAGCTCCTGAGGTTTGCATATCTAAATCGCCCGCAGTTCCTGCGATCCTGTCTTCTCTGTTCCTCTAATTCACCCCTTTCCTTGCAGTTACTTCATTTACATTTTTACATCCTACTTGCTCGGATCTCTCTTCATTTATCTTTCTGTAGTAATCTTCCTTATCCAATGTCTTTCTTCCGTCTTTCTCGCTATAATTTAATCTCTTTCACTTACACAAGTTTTTTTGCAATAGCTTCCCCCTGCTTTTGAGCATTCGCAGGCTGTTAACATAGCAGCCGGCTGGTGCGAAATACAAATTAGAAAGCTATCCGGTGAGCGTAGGGCAGACTGAGATCACAGGGGAGGCAAAGAGAAAGAGAGAGAGAGAGAGAGAGAGAGAGAGAGAGAGTGTAAAGATGTGTCGCATAGTAACACTAAAGCCAAACATCGAGACAGGGTCACAAATCAGCTCAGTTGTGGTTGCCTCCAGGGTCTGACACATGGCCAGGAATAAACACATTATGAGAAACAAGGTAAAAAGCAAAGAAAAAGTGTGTAAGAGCCTTCATATAGTATAGTATATAGTATATACACATATAGTTAGCTCTGTTCCAAAACCTATTGAACTGCCTAAATAGGGATCACTGATATGTCCCAAAATTCAATGCAGTGCCAAAGCAGAACATAATACAGAATGCAAAGCAGAAAAAGGCCAAAATTGCTTTATGATAGCAATATTTCTGTATAGTTTAAAAGCATAAAATAAAAAATTTAAATTAAATAAATTAAAAAAATCAGACAAAAATGTTTTTATTTTGCTTTTTGAGACAAGAGCGAAATAATTAAATAATAAAAATAATACAAAATATAAATAATGCAAAAACACTTTAAAATATACTACTTATACAACTACTAATTATTATTATTAATGTATTTTAAATGTCCAAAGAATGATATGCACAACCAATCTGTATTATTGTTTTTCCCTTCCGAAACAAAAACTCAATTCTAATCACAATAAAAACAATATGCATAGTGATTTACAATTATAATAGGAATACTATTATATTAGATCTAAATAAATTATTATTATTAATAAATATACTTACATTCAACACTGTTAAAAATTATTCACTCATTTTGTACAAAGATTATTTACCCCAATATCACCACTTCAGTTTCATATGTTGGCAGTAGAGAAGTTCACTAGGTTTTGGAGTTACAGACTCACACATATCCCAAGCAAAAGATGCATTCAGTAACATGGTGGGCTGAAAGAGAGACATTCAATTCAACTGTATTTCTAAAGCGCTTTTCACAATCTCAAAGCAGCTTTACAAGGATCATGCCTTAAAACCTCCAGTTAGCAAACCATGGGCAAATCCTGCTAAGGTGGTGAAGGTACAGAATAAGGAAAGCTGACCAGCTGGATGGTGATAGTAAGGCAAATTTAAACTCCAGTACAAATCAACTACTTGTGCTATGCCTGCTTTCTTGAGAGCAGTGTTCCCATGCTCCTGGGTGACAGACATCAGCCACACAGGAACTGTGACGGGCCACAGGCTCTCACAGGCCTCCTCGTCTTTAATGTGAAAGCAGGGGAAGATAAAACGTGGCTTATCGGCTAAGGAATCAGAGCCTGTTCTTTAGTAGACACACTGCAGATACAGATCTTAGTCCAGGGTTTCTTACTCCTGCCAACACGACCGAGATAAGGAGAGCAGCAAAGAAAGAGAGCGAGAAAGAGATAAACAAGCTCTCATTCTGCTTAACCAGACACTTCCATTAGATGCTTATGTCATTCAATCCAACGCGACTCTCGAGTAGCCTAATATCTAAAACTCAACTGAAGCTGAAACAAACCAAGAAACAGAGCAATCTGAATGAAATGTTTCACACATATCACATTTACCTACATGTTCATTGCTTAACTCAAAGATTTATACAAACAAGTGCTAGAGGTTGTATAAATAAAATAAAAAAAAGATTTTTACTATGTTAACTCAAGATATTTATTAAATGTCACACTTATTAAATTAAAATAAAATCATTATAAAACATTTTTATTTAAATATTTTACAGATAATATTTTAATAATTTGTTTTAAATTTAATACAGCAAAAATCAATCAATCTGATTCTTTGTGTAAAATTTATGTTGCTATTACAATATAACTAATATTTTTCTCACAGTATACAAGTCATTATACATAAATATATAGGTTTATATCAGTGGTTCTCCAACTTTTTTTGGTAGTGCCCCCCTTTAAACCTATAAAAAAAACAATCTGGCACCCACCCCCCTCCCGAATCCCCATCCCACCTCAGACTACCAAATAATATCAATAAACATTATGAAAAATGAATGCTTTTTTAATTTAAAAAAATATGGTGAGTGAAGCCGCGAGCAAGATATTCCTCGTCATATTTTCTGCATTTAGCTTTTGAATGACCAGCACCTGCCTGGGTCTGTGTGACTTCATATATGGCTTTTCTCTTCACTTTCACACATCGATCCATCTCCCATTCTAAGTTACGTCATTTGGCTGTTTACTGTTTTATTTCTTTTCTTTTTCTGGGGATGCCCCCCCGCAGTACTCGTGCATCCCCCCAGAGGGTGCACCCCACACTTTGAGGACCATTGGTTTATATAAAATATATAGCTGCCTTGGCATCAAAAAGTTTAAAAAACCCCTGACTTAGCTGACAAAATCCTGACAACATGTAAAACACCTGGATTGTAAAAGCTAGACAAGATCAAGATAAAGTGGCATATTGAATGGACTGCACTTCAATCTCTCACAGCCTTATTACCATTCATGTCAAATTAAGTATGATGTACTCTAAGGTGTTCGGTGCAGACTACCAATTAAACGCATGCGATTCTTGCGGGACGGCTAGAAGCGCTATTCAGTGTTGTCCTTGTTCACCTTGTTTTCTTCAATGAGAACAACGTCTGAGTCATTCACTACCTCGGGCAAGTATGAAGGAGAGCAAAGATGAGTTGATTTTTTTTGCGGATCTGCTTCGCTACAAGGGAAACCCATCCAGGCACATTGAATAATTCATAAATAATAAAGGGTTTGTGCCCCTTGCTGTGCCTTCATCTGCAGTAGGTAGAAGAAAGACAAGGATATTGAGGATTGTTCGGGTCTAGTTAGACAGGGAGCTCGGCGGTCTTACTACGTGGTAGACCTCCGCCTGCTCTTTAATGAGAGGAAAAACGGTAAAGTAAGACGCCCTGTTTTCATCGAACCATGAAGCCATGTGAATCTTACATGAATCATCTCCTTGTAAAAGCAAATACACATTCGGCCAAAACAAGCAGGCATCCTAACCTGAATCAAAGGTGCATTCAGAACCCAAAAACTCACTGCACTCTTGTAAACGAGAGCTGAGCAGGATGCACACACTAAAAAAATTACTGTGAATTTAACGGTAAAAGACTGTAAAAATGCTACAGTAAAGACCTGTTAAATGGTTAACAGTAAGTTCCCCATCTATATACAGTGAAAAATAGTTTTGGACATTACATGTAATGTTACGGTAGTATACCGTTTTTGGAAGTGAAAAAGAATGTATAATTTACAGTGAATAACTGTAAATTGACATTCCCAGAATTCCCTGCGTTACATTTCAAATTTGGTGTTTTTTGTTTAAATAATTGTTTCTTCTTATCAGTTGTGTACATTAGGGTTGTATGTTACATCTAATATTGTTAAATGAATGTTTATTGCATTATTTCAGTTTCAAGTGTTATCATGATGATAGTGTTTGTGTGAATGTCACTGTGCATCTTCTATATATGTTAATATTTAAAAGCTGCTCGTGATGGGCTTTGGTTCATCGTGTGCCTCGTCACCACCTGCATTTGGTGGTTATCAGTGCATTACAAGGTACAAAAAAAGTTGGTATGTTAACATTATATCAGTTAATGAAATTACGGTATTTAAATGTAAATTTAAGTTAAATCCGGTTAACCTAAAATGTTACCGTATTTGTATGGTAAATTTCCAGCAACCACAGCTGCTCTTTTTTTATTTACCGTAAATTTAATGGAATATTTTTTTTTACAGTGCACAGTGGCCTTTGCACCACAGATCCACTTGACCTCTGACCTTTGAGGTGCTGCGCTCACTCACACTACCTGCGCTGGAACTGCTTGAAAATCAAAGCAGCTGCAGAGTCCTGTAAGCACATCAAAGCAGACAGGCACTTCCAGGATTCATGTGGGCGCTACAGAAAAGTTGTAGGTGAAAGGGAAGGAAATGAAAAGGCGAAGGCAGAGGAGGTAGAAACTGACAGCGTGCCAACGGCTAATCCCCCGCAAGCCCTTGCTGCACAAACAGACACGGAATGCACTATATAAAGGAAGCTCACAGTTGAGCCAGGCTCCTACTGGGATGGGACGTGCCACATTAAGTGGAATTTACTTTTAAAGCAGACACCCCTGCTCGTGTTACTGTGCGCTGTAACGCTATCCCTGTGCCACGGCCTCTCGGCGGGTCAACCCGGCTCGGCTCGTGCCTTTAAAATTATATCGGCTGTACTTAAAATAGAGAGAAGAGAGATGGATGAGGGATACTGGGGACACAGGCACCTGGTTTCATCTAGTTCTCATCTATCTCAAAGAGACAGATAAGCCAAAACTGAAACTTCTAGCATCATTTACTGTACACACCTTCATGTCATTTCAAACCTGCATGAGTTTCATGCTTCTGCATAAATTAAAATATTTTGAAGAATTAATCAACTGTTGTTGTCCATATAAATGTAAAAGATGATCAAATCCAAAACCTATTTACTATCATTGTTGGAACTATTTTCTATTGTTTCACAGAAGAAAGTTAATGTGCATGTACAGCGATAACTGAACTACAACACATTTTAGCGTAGTAAAGCTACAGTCTTCATGTGTCTGTCCAAATACTCATGACACATTGCATAATCAAATATTTGAATATCACCTCAATTTTCTGAGCAACTGCAAAACGCTGAAGTCAACTGATTAACATGTAAACATCCTATTCAGAATAATAATAAATAATTAGAATGATAATAAATTAATTGCAGTGATATTTTACATTAATATATTATTATTATTATCCCAACACCAACCAATATTTAATTATTTAATAAAGTAAAATACTTATAATTAATTACAATTATGTCTATCATTTAAAATCGTCTTATTTAATTATAAAAACAATTTAATACTTTATAATAACAAATTATTTCATTATTATTACTATTATTATTAAAATAATAATTTAACAAATTTATTATTAAATTATATAATTCAATTTTAAATTAATTTATTGTTATTATTTTTAAATAGCTATTTAAATATATCCTTTGTTTGTACCCGCAACTGTTTCTGGTGACTGTTTTAGCATCCATGTTTGGTCCTACAACGTTCTAGCCCACCGACCGGATTTATCTGGAGCTCCTTATAGCCTAACTGATGTCTTCATTCACTGCTATGAAACTTGACTAGCAGACACAGCTCAGACACGCTGGACTGCAAGTTTATGGAGGGAAGTTTAGGAAGGCTCGCGGCAGCTGCCCTGGGCACGCCACATTTATCTAACGGCACATTGTGTAGGGCTTCTTTTATCACCTCCTGCCCCAGATGTGCATCGTATGACGGCTCAAGGTGTAAAAATAAACACTCAAGAAATGTTCTTTGACGAGCGCTAGCCACGCAAACCCAGCGAGCTACACGCATTCTGACAGAACGCTACACCCTGTCCGTTTATCATCAAGCTGACAACTGCGCTAACCTTGTGAGAGAGATTATGGCTGTGGCTTTCACACTTACCGTTTAAACCTAACCCCTTCACATACCAGCGACTGAGTCAACCTTGTGACAAAAGGCCCCCGGTGGGGTTTTCAATTACATTCAAACTCTACTCACTGCAGAACTTGCGTCATCTGAAGCTATGTTAGAGGCGAAGAGAGGGGTCAATCACACTAGACATGTCAAGAAGTGAATTATTTTGTCAGACAGCACTGTGTTTGCAAGAAAAGTACATAAAATTGCAAAAAGTCAATGTTTTTAGCTCCACTATGCTAAAGTCAGCTAAGGTAATCTGACAGCAAATTGGGAATAACAATTACGTGCTTTATAAAGCGCTGTGTACATATTTGTTCATGTTGTTACAGCCTTTTGTACTCAGTAAATACCTGGTAATTAGAGGGCTGTACAACCAAGTGCACACTGTGTAAGCCAGCTGAACAACACACCAGGGCCTCCAACTGCAAAACGAAAAAAGATCTTATTTCAACAAACACCCTTATTAGCTTTGACACATTTTGTGAGGACTTCATGGAGCAAACACTGATATCAGTTGGAACGAACACTGCCAATTAGCACCTGTAAGCTGTAAGAATTTCTGGAAAAATGCAATAAAGGTTTCGGAAGGAGCGGGCTGACGAGGGCGTGTGTGGGCGCGGTTGAATTACAAGAGACCCGGTGGAAGAAAATTAAAAGTTGCTTCGGATGCCAAGAAAGCAATGCGCAAAATCATTCACTTCGGATTAAAATATAATGAAGCAAGTAAATGCATCTTTGTCTGACATGCTACACTTTTAATTATTCATGTAGAAAGGGAGAGAGAGGGGAAAACAACAACTGGCAAACAGATTCCCCAGGGTGTTCAGCCCATAGGAGGCACATGATGGCAAGGATGAATTTCTCTCTCTCTGCCTGTTAAAAGCTTTAATAGTCCTTGCGAGGCTCACAGCACCAGCTCTTTCAGCTAGGAATGCATCGATATTACATTTCTGTCTGATACCACTAAGGCGATTAATTTCATCATACGGCTGATAAATGGCCTTGCGTTACAATTCTACGCCATTCTGTGTACTGTAAATAAATCTTATTAATTTCCAAGTCATTTTAAATGCAACAAGTGAACTTCGGCATCACAATATTAAAGTACCGTACGAAAAACAGACATGCATTTTAAGATTTACATAAGATTAGTGTGTGTGTGTGTGTATATAAACTTTTGAACTATATATAAACAAGACGAATAAATACAGAAAATTATTTAAAAACCTGTCTGAAATTGTACATCCATAATTAAAACAATTAACAGCACAATGCCAAACTGGTCATTCCTTTGCATCGCTTTTCTTGGATCCTGGCACAAGAACACCATTCGGCCAATCGATTTGTTTCATATCGGATAAAAACAGGGTTATGCAGCGAATTACAGAGGCCCGTGATTGAATAAACACAAACCATGACTGGTCAATTAAACAAACCATCCTGCATCATGACGATACTGTAACAGCATTTTAAAAGCAGATAAGCGTTTCCATACAAATTGCATTTCCCTTTATCTAGATCACTAGCGTATAAATCTCATGTTGCAAACTTCCAAAGCTTGAGAAAACCCACCTGAGCTCTAATGCGAGATTAGTGTTGATGATGCTACCATTCCTGACAGGGAAAAACCCTTTCCTTTCATTTGTCACTGGGATTATCCTCTAAGACTCAATCGACACACACTTTCCCTGTGTATCTACGAGAAATCGGATTGGTGAGTCGTTTAGACATAGTCCTGTTTGCATATCATGTCTACGGACATAGAGGAATTCCACTCAACATCCTTCCGGGATTGGCGGCAAATAGCAAGGAGATAAAAGGCGGATAATCCTGGAATGCCAGAATGCCTCAACCCATCATCCCGAATCCAACTGTGAGGCATAACTGACAGAAAAACCCTTCCGCGAGCGGAGATTCAGTGGCCAAGAGCGGCTCCCCCTGACTCCAGAGTCCCCACTCTATCCTCACACTGCTTAAAAGCTTTACAGCCAGAAAGAAGGGGATTTAACTAAGTGGTAAATGCAGTGAAAGGCGGGGAGGGAGCGGGCCGGGGTGGGGGGCATGTACTGTGCGTTTCCTTACTGAGCAACAAAAATAGCTTTACGATGATAAAGCCTCCTAACGTGCAAACCTCACCTCATACAAAGAGCTGGCTCATTTGAAACTCCAATAAATGAAAGGCGGTAAGAGAAGTCTTGTGATTTGTGAGACGTGTTTAAAATAAGAACGGTAAAAGAGATTTGAATTTCAAGCTTTCATGTGCCTTTTCCATGTATTGAATAGTTCTTGGATGTACACCCACACAGAGTCAAAAAATTTGTATTCTCTGCATGAATTATACCTC
Organism: Barbus barbus; assembly: GCF_936440315.1. Lineage (NCBI taxonomy): Eukaryota > Metazoa > Chordata > Actinopteri > Cypriniformes > Cyprinidae > Barbus > Barbus barbus. The sequence continues at coordinate 38,389,941 of NC_136734.1, forward strand.
AAACTATGAAAGTAAAGTAAGCTTTAGTTTAGACTAAACCAAGATTAGGCCATAGCTCAATTAGGACATTTAAGTAATGTTTATAAATGTGCCTTAGAAAAAAAAACATTACTGGTGTGCATCTTGAGACAAAACAGAGGCGCTGATATAAGGTCAGTGCAAGTTTCTTTCAGTTGAAACAGCTCAGACTTACATTTTAGACTGGGATTAGTCTTAAGCCTTGTCTGTGGAACTTGGGGAAAGTGTTTTACCACTCTGGTGTAGAACATTTATTACAAGACTAAATATAATTAGATATAAATTTCATCTATTTATCTAGATTATGTTTTTTATAAAAAAAACTTAAAATTAATATTAAACTTTTTCAAGTCATCATGTAAAGTTTTATTTTGTCATTTAATTTAATTAATTTTAAATCTACTTTAAAAAAATTAATTGAAAAGCACATTTGCTACCTAAAATTAAATTCAACTTTCAAGGGAATTATAATTTGAAAGGCACACTGTAAAAAATTACCTTTCAAGGTTGTAAATAAAAAAAGTTTATACAAACCAAGTATGTAATCCACAAGTAATCCACGTTTCATTCAATGAGTTACTTGCCATTTCTGTGCATCTATTATAGTAACAATTTCTAATGGAAAAATGTTCCATATTTTTCAGTGCATTCTCAATTCAATTCAAGCACCCAGACCACCTGCATCCTAGTTTTGCACAGCAAGCAGCACTCGCATTTTCTTAAAAATCAATTTTAATTGATAAATTAAGTACCAAAGAACAGTCACTTAGATGTGAAACAGATCCAAAAACCACACCATAAAAAACACCCATGCTTTTAAAATCTGTGACCAATGGCAAACTATCAGCACCTCAGGCCCTCGGCCATGCTATTAACAGGTGGCATGCTCCTCATATCAGACACATGCACCTTGAACGCCGGCCAGCCACATCAAAAAACCCACCCAAACCCAGGCCTTGAACCCGCCCACCTGGAGGCCGTATATCACCCAGCTGGATCTGTGCTGAGGAAATCTCACTAGATCAAACAAATACCAGGAAGAGGGCAACTGACTGAAATACTCCAGGAATCACCTCACTCTCTCACTCTTTGCTATCCCTCAGCTGACGCTGAACAGGCACCTTGTGAGTTATGACCAAAAGCTCCCTGCGGGTAATCAGAACATAACAGAAGTTCGCCCTGTGGAGTCGGACTGAACGGGGCCCAATTATATTCAGTGTACGTGGGTGTGCGGCACCTGCCAGTGCCCTTCAAACCCTCAGTACAACGCAGCAGACAAATCAATGATAAGCCCACCGGGCTCCTTTTGCTCCCGACAGCTCTCCGTCTTCATCTGCCTTCCCTTCCCATTATAGCTGGCTGTGACTTGTTGGATTATTACCGCTACACTCTGCACCCGGAGTACGGAGAGGGGGTGGACAGAAATGTCTACTTCGTCTCTTAAAGTCAGCACTACCTCGCTGAAAATTAACAAGATAACCCTGCGGAGAGTAACACGGGAAGTATGAGACGGAGCAGAATGACAAACGTGCGTGTGCGCGCACAATTAAAAGTCACGTTTTCTTTCGGAATCCAGCTACAATTTGTCTTAATGTTTGTCTTATCTAATGAAACAATCAAAAAGCACTCTAGCACAGGACATTTAATTCAATAAAGCTTTTGTTTCTGAAACTGAGAGCTTCTTACATGTGGCTTTGAAATTCTGCACAGCGCTCTGGATATCATGTTGAAAGAACACGCGTGGAAGCGTGAACCAAAACTTGACCGTTTTGACAATATTCCACACCTCAGAGAAGTTTTGATTGGTTTACAGTGAAACAGCATACACAAAAAACCCTCACGCAACATTTACAGTACAGTTTAATCTACTAATAATCATGGCGCATGTGTGGAGGAACACTTTCCTGACATGCACACACTTCCCACATCCAGATGTTGGGCATCGGAGCCCAGGAAAAACAAGATGGATAAACACAGGGAGCTGGGAAATGAAAACAGTGTACATTAAATATAATCAAGAAGAAACAGAAACATGAACAGGCCACTCGAGTTCTCACATATAATTTGTTTTTTTGTGGAAGCGAGACCAGAAATTTGCCAAGACGAGCAAGATGACAGGGCACTGAAATTGCATGAAGCAAGTCCAAAGCCATGCCAAGAGTCCATTCTTCGGGTGAAAGCAGTTTGGAGGAGCTGCTAAACTCTTCAGATCGCATGAGGCTGGGGAGCTGGGGATTTCCAGAATCTACCTTCTCAAACCCTTAAGGCGCAGTACAATGAAATGCTATACACAGATAACAAAATACATATGATTTTCAAGGGGAGACTTATGAGTTTCTCTAAACAGCACACGGTTTCATTTTCTTAATAAAGTAAGTTCTAATATTTTGATGCAAAAAAGATCAATTTATTTTCTAGCTCTCCATCATACTGATCTGAACAATCCAATATGCAAAATATACAAAACTAATATAGCCTTGCATAACAGTAACAATAAGTCAAATAATTTATGCAAGCAACACATTAAAATACGTTAAATACAACTAAAACATTACAATATTATCTGTTAACAATGGCATTGTTGTGTGTTATTTTTAAAGACTTACCAGATTGCGCCATCAATATTTAAGAACAGATCAAGCATGAATAGAAAAAAAATCCATCCAAATGGACTTTCTATAATTGCATTTAATTTCATGCCTAATATTTCCTGGCGTTGAATCACTGTGAGATGCATTAAAGAACCTTTATTTTTAAGACTGTAGCTTGGCGTATTATCTACAAAATAGACTAGTTGGCCACCAAACTGCATGAAGGAAAATTTATAGGCAGCTATATCTATTACACAAATAGCTAGCAGCTTGCCGAGCCAAGCTGTACCGCACACAGAGCCTGGCGGACGTCACGTACTACGGACTGCGGTTTGAGCACCTATCTAAATAGTGGTAGTCTAACTAGCCCTGCACAGGCCACTGTTTGCACAGGCTCTCTCTCAGCTCTCTGATGTTACCACAGTGCTAAACTGCACAGCTGTTGTGCAATCTGTGGCGGTGTTAATTACCCTAATGTGAACGGCAGCTTGTCAGCCCCACACTAACAAAGAGGCCTTATGGGTTTTAATGCTGGCCATCTTTCGTTCGCCCTCCCCTTCTGCTTTTTGCTGTCTCTTTGCCCTTTCGCCATCTTTAACCTTCTCTTCTTTCCATCTCTGTCGCATCTTCATTCATCTCCCATTTCTTACTCTCCTTCCCTGGCAGACCACCCGCCTTATATTCTACACATCCCAGGAAGAAGAAAAAACACATCTAATGAAACCTCCCTGTGCAAATCTGCTTAGTAAGGAGAGAAAGCGGCTAGGGGACCAGATTAAACAAGGATTTAATCCAGTGCCAGTGAAAGGGCTTAAAAGGAAATATGAGAGCAGTGAATGGTAGAACGCAGATGCCGTGAAAAGAAGGGAAGGCGGTAAATCTGAAACAATCGCTTCACATCTGACTTAGCATCTGTAAAAGCCTCAGAGACCTCCAGCTAAGAGAGTGCCATTTTTCACAAAACTTCCTGCAACACTTTCATTTCAAGGACTTTGTTTCAGTCCACTTTATCAGCCACATTTACAGCAGAAAACATATGCATGTACAAAATGCAGTTCAGTTGCTTTCTTGGGATCTAAAAGTCACAACAAATGCCAAAACCTTCATTAACAGGTTTTGTTAGCAAGCAGCTCCTAGGTGTCATGTTGAAGCCAGCTTAATCAAAATTCATAAGTTACATTACTGCTAGGTGTACTTACCTACACTATTAAAATCCTAAAGCAGGTTTGAGATAAGTAAAAGCAAAACAGTTCCTACATTCTTAGAGATTAAGGTACCAAAAGGGGGTTTAAGTAGCAATGCAATTGCTTAACTATTTTGAATCCCCAAAAGAACCTTTCAGTAAACAGTTCTTAAAAAGAACCATTTTTGTGGAATTTTAATAATCTAAAGAAACTTTTTTCCATTGGAAAGTTCCCATGGACATTTTTCATGGAACCATCAAAACTAATAAAATCTTTTATTTTTAAGAGTGCAGCTCCTGCAACGAATTTAGACCAATATGGCACTTCTGTCAGGTGGCGTGCACTGTTACTCTTTAGTCTCTTTTCTCTATTATCAGAGACAAAGAACAGCTGGTAAATAGCATGCCTGGGTCGCAAGCTTCCATAATTTTCCACATCACACAAGGCACATTTAATTATGAGCTATAAAGGTGACAAAAGACACACAAGTGCCTGACCGGAAAGCACAGCACTGAGGAATGCAGGAAGAGGCCACATTTGGGAGAAATAAAATCTTCATTTGTTCTAGAATCAGTCTAAATCTCAACACTCACTCGAGAGTCTAGAAACTCTGTCAGGCCTGCGAACAGACCCACATTCACATAGACCCACCTACACTCACCATATACTCCAGATGCAACGCATTGAATGTAGAGAATGAGACACCCTGCACAAAAGAGACAGGACGCCTTTGGTGCGCCATTCTTTTATTGCACAAAAAAGCAAGGCTCTATGCACCCGTACACAATGGCTAATTGGAACGGGATCACACAAGATTAAAGAGCGAGGTCTCAGAATTATTCATCCGCCTGCCTCTGTGTTTGAAGTGTAGTGGCTGTGGTTAATCTGCAAGGCTTTGACAAAACAACAGCAGCAGCACAGCCGGCCAGCGTGACCCAAGCAGAGAGGATAACTCCCTGACATCCAGCTTTAGCTTCTCCGTGGCAGAAAAACACAGTGTGCCGTGTGCACCGGGCCCCGTTCAGCTGCATCCGCTGTGTGCAGCCAGCTTGAAATCCAGCTCGCCCAGCCAGTGAGTCACTGACCTATGACTTCAGCAATACCTGGGAGGTATTCAAAAGACCTTGGCACGTTGCTGTTGTGTGCAAGCGTGTGTGAGCGTTTGACATTTAGCAGAAAAAAATGACAGGAGCAAAAAAAAAAAAAATGAGGATGAGACATTACAAAGCTTAGAGGGCTTTACCAAAAGCAAAAAGATAAGATGATGAGGAAAAGAGAAAATGGGTTATATTGTTATGGCACTCCATTGTCTGGTGAGCTCAAAACTCAGAAAAGGTCAGTTCTATAAAGTCGAGTATAGCCTCACAGAAAAATCACCTATTACCAGAGGGAAAAAAACAATACAAAAATAAATAAATAAACTTATTTTTATGCAATTATTCCTCCAGTTTGAACAAGCTGGACATAAAAACCATAGCAAAATAAATTTAGTTTGCCTGGCATCTAAGAGTCACAACAAACAGCAACATTTTTGCAAAATAATTTTGTTAAATGTTTTTTTTTGTTGTTTTTTTTGTATTGGGGCCTACTGAAGTCTGCTTAGTCAAAATGACCACAGAAATATTGCAGTATTACTAGAGAAATAATACAATATAATAAAAAGTTAAAAAAAAGAGTAGTACAATTTTATATCCTTATCGGAATAACACGTTAGCAAAACTCAGGATAGTTTATCTTATATGATAGCTAATGTACACAGTAACACCCTTGATAACATTACCATAAAAAAATAAATAAATCCCTTATCACCAATATTAATGAATCCAGTTTACGGTCATATAAATCAAGTCACTATGGAGATTAGGCACAAACACACATTTCCCTTTCCTGCTCTGTGGCACGCTTGACTACCTTCATCACACCTTACTCTTAATTTATTTCTCCACGGACTAAGAGGACTCAAGATGTTAGCTTCATGCCGGAAGGTCTGTCATATCAGGCTAGGCTGTGATCTGCCTTGACTCTAATATTACAAATAGCTGGCAGATTTTTCCTCACCCTCTTATCAGGACTGCCGAGCCAGGCCCCCGCCATATCAGCTCTCCGCGCCTGATAAGTGGAGGGTTTGAAGATATGAACGAGGGAGCGTTTGCAAGCTAATTCCAGAGCTGCATCTGCACAAGATTAAAGATTAGCCTCTGGCAACGGGAAAAAAATGAAGAAATATACATTTGATTTGTCGGAGAGGAAGGTGAAGGCGAATGGGCGCCCTTTTAACACTCACTACAATATTGCTTCACTTACTGCCATTTCATATCGCAAATAGTCTATGCTACATGGTGTAATGAAAGTAGAAATCAGAGTATAAATCTTTCAGACAAAAAAAAAACCAACATATTCACCCAACAACCTTGTTGAATATCAACCACTAATACGTGCTCTTACCCAAGTGAATTCTGGGACCTCACAGCCACCTGACCAAGTCTCAAAACTCCCTGACAGTTCAGAGAAGGAATTAGGTACAGTAGTCTACTGTATATACACATCTTGGTGTAAAAGCTGTAAATCATAAAGCTGAGCAATGCAGCTATCAATTTGCTGCATTAAATGTGCATTCAGAAAATATTATGCAATGCAAGTAACATATAATTATCATATATCAACACATGAAGCACCCGCAATGTAAAATGATGCAGCGCAAGCCATAAACATGATTTGTGAAGGTGGTGACGAATATCTTAAATGGTCTCGATGCAAATCCTTTATGCAAATCTCATTCAAAGTGCTAATGCAGACTGACAACAAACCACCACAATCTCTGATCTATGCTCTACCCAGCCTGAGGCAAGCTGTTTACAGCACCATATGATGTTTCATTAACCTAACTCGAAATATGCCACAATTCAAGCTCTCTCGTATTTTATAAGTCATATCCAGACTGTAGCCAACTATAACAATTGGTATAGGTCGTTTTGACATCAAAATAGCAGGCTCAGGAAGCCCAAACACCTAAGGCACAGCTTATATGCAAAGGACTTATGGGTAACCTTGACCGGCTGATTAGTTAGAGTCTAGATATGTAATATGAAATGAATGCAACTCGGTATACAATGCCAGAGCTTTACAAATGTAAACCATATGTGTAAAGAAACAGAAAGAAAAAGAATGTAAACAGCTCAATGACAAAAAAGGAGTAAAAACAAAAAGTTATTAGAAATGTCATCTTTGTATTGTGGATTCATGCATTAAACACACATTTTCAAAAACTACTCATTGTATGCAACTTAAGCAGTGTTTTCAACATTTTCAAAGCATTTTATTTATTTTTGTAAACATTAAATAATGTATCGATTTCATTACTTGCAAAATTAATGCAGTTACTCTATTTGACCTGCAAATGCGCCTCTTCACAAAAAGGTCAAATATGTGATATTTTCATAAAAATCAATGACCTTGAAACACAACTTGCCAGGGTTTGAAAGGGTCAGTCATTGTTTTACAATTTTCTTGTCATATGATGAAACAAAATGGCTTCCTGCAGGTTGGTAACACCACACTGACATGGATTTGGCGGACCAAAGTTTTTAAATATTAATACTTTAAACTGCATATTTTTCTTTTTAGTTATTTATTTAAATTACTATCAATAAAAGATTATGCCAAACTAATTTTTTTTAGTATAAAAAAAATAAAAAATAAAATTCCACCTAGATATTTTTACTTAAACCCCTACAAAATATGGCAAAATAATTTTAATTCAGAAATTAAAAACAATGCATCATGGAAAATGTGTGTTCAAGTCGTTTCTGTTTTTAAAATTTGAATGTATTACTAATAAAAAATTAAGCATCATGTCACTGACCCATAAGCCAGACATTGACCAATGTGAAAGAAAGAAAGATTTCATATGTTCAGATGCTTATACATCATTTGATGCTGAATAACAACACAAAGCGCATGCACACAATAACGGCATTAAAACCGAATAAAACAATGACTTCAAGCAGTAAATTGCTTGTGATACCAAAACCTGAACCTCTGTTAGATTCAAGCACAACCTTATTCCTAAGAT
>NC_136734.1:38400305-38425305 GCF_936440315.1 Barbus barbus
TAATTGATATTTCCCCAGTTATTGAGATTTCACCCTTGTCACAACTAGATGAAACTGGTTCCGACAGGTTCTGAATCTGTGTTTGAAAGGGATGAGAAGTCTGAATCTATTTCGCAAGTGGGTCAATTCTGTGAGATCAAATTTTCTCAGCAGTCAAACCAAATAAATGGGCAAAAGTGCCAAAGGCCGAGAGTAAAGGACACAAAATCTAAAGAGAACCCTTTATTAACTGTTTTCAGAGAGAAGAATTGAACATCTTGTGTTTTACTGAGGGCTTGACCTATAAACGGTGCAGACAATGTAATACAGCTTGACTGAATCAAAGCAATTTTTCCACCAAGGGATTTAAGCTGCGGCTGGCTTTAATGAAAACCAAATGAATGGCATCTTTTAAACACTAAAACAGTGTTGCAAACTAACCAACTAATGTTCTTGTTTTGCTTTGAACAGTGGCTAAATAGTGTAGCCTGCTCCATAAAGCATGCAATGTCTGCGCTGCTTCTAGGAAGTTTTTGCATGGAATGCACAGCTTGTAATTATTTACCAGCTGATTGTGATTATAGGTCATCCCCTTTCCTACACTTCCTATTAAAACCATCAGGCATTCAGAGAAAAACAGTACATGAGACGGAGACATGCATACGCTTACAACCAACAGAAAGACAACTGAGAGATCATGAATGAGGTAAATCTGAGGTCCTCTGAATGGAATAATTGTCTTATCTTTTGTTTATTGGTTTATTGCTATGAGAAAATCAAATCAAATCTTGTAAATGGCTATATTGTGAGAATTAATGTAATGTCGTAAAATAAATGCATTTCGGTACCAACAAGAGCTTGAGGCCTTTGAGTCAAGCAAAGGAGGACAATGCATGCACTCTAAAAAATGCTGGGTTAAATACAACCCAGTGCTGGGTAAATACTGGACAGAACACATGCTGGGTTGTTTTCAACCAACAATCGGGTTAAATGTTTAGCCCAACCTTCTGGGCAGTAACCCAATCGCTGGGTCTAAACTACCCAATCGCTGGGGTTGTCCATATTTTACCCAGCGCTGGGCTGTATTTAACCCAGCATTTCTTAAACACATTACAACAAATAATCTGTGTTCTGAAACACTGAAATATCATCTCTGAAGAACTCCGCACAGAATATGCTCATGAAGATACAAATTCATGTTACGGCACTAACCTTAGCTCTGAGACAAACAGAATTTTAGATTAGCATCGCAGATGTGCCACATGTCGACAGTAATAGGTTTTCACTTTGCCAAGGGAACTCTCGGAAAATCAGTCTATTGATCCGTTTTTGCTACTAGGCACATCTGATGACAGAATTATGATTTTAACTTTCCTCTGGCTAGCTATTATCATTGGTAGGGAAGATCTACCGAATGAAGGACAGAACTGGAAAGTCAAAGTCATGTAAAGCTTGAAAGAACCATCTGATAGTGCAAGCTGGTTTGCAACAAAAGCTCCATCAGGAGCACATACGTTCTACGTGATATAAAGACAAAAACAGAAAGGAAGAGGAGAGACCAAGCTTGGGATAGAGAAGGGAAGAGAGAGAAAGACGCTCCAGTTGCCTCAGGTTGCCTTTCAGCTATCTTTCCCGGTAGATTCATCTGTCAGAGCTCAACCGAGAGAGAGACAGAGAGTGAGAGAGAGCGCAGGCCTCATTGGGCATCTCATCCTCAGGCTTAACAATCCAATATTGGTTGTTGCCGAAGATAATTATGCCCCTCTGATGATGAAACACCTTGGGCAAGTTACAGCAATTTGCATCACCAAACATGGCAGATCAGCATAAATGAGGGAGCTTTAAAGGCATAGCTCACCAAAAATGAAAATCTGTCATTATTTACTCACTTCTATGTCATTTCAAACTTTCTTTCTTCTGTGGAACACAAAAGGAGAAATGTCACATTGCTTTTTTTTTCTCCATGAATTCATAGTGACCACATCTGTTATGCTTTAAAAACACAAAAAAGCACAAATCTTCATTCCAATTCCTTGAATGACATACAATGGCTTTGTGAGAAGAACAGATACAATTTTACGTTGTTATTTATTGATATTCTTGGCCTCCAGGAGACAAGAACTCAGATCAGTCGGACTTGTGAAATGAATCAACTGGTTCACCGGGTGAAAAAAAACTAACTCAGAAGAACAATTTGCTTAAGAATCAGACTGATTTGGTTCACAAATTCAATCCAGCTGCAAATGATGGCATTTCATTTTGTTCATCCCATAAAAGTGACATCAGAAGACATACATACATATACATACATTATATACATACATATATATATATATATATATATATATATATATATACACACAGATACACACATATATATATATATATACACACACATTATATATACACACACACACACACACACACACACATATATACACACACACACACACATATATACACACACACACACACACACACACACACATATATATATACATACACACATACACACACACACACATATATATATATATATACATATATACACACACATATATATATATATATATAGTTATATGAACTACTTTTAAGGTGTTTTTGTCCTTAGACACGTGGATAATATTAATGTCATCATTTGGAAGAGCATGACATTTTTCCAGCAATAACATTAGCTTTAGTAAATAATGACAGATCGATGTATAAATAATCTGTCCTCATTCTTAACCTCCTGACACTAATGTTTACTCATGAAAATGGTTAAAAAAAAACCAGATGAGAACGTGGCCATTTTTGTTCTCTCCCAAACACGTTTGCATCTACTTTACATGGTTTCTGTTTGTGACAGAGTCATTCAGAAGAGATAAATGAGTGGATTGGATACTATATGTGCATTTGGAAAGGCTTACTGGAAATGTGTTGTTAAGAAAGGGCAACCACATTATCATTAATAAGATATATGTGTCCCACACACAGAGCGTAGTTTAAAATTGTGGCTATAAATCAGTCAAATCAGCATCTGAAACTTCACGATACAAGCCATTCCAGATTTCTGTTCTGCAAAACCAGGAAGTGATTCATCAAAGCACTTACACAAATTTTCTTTAATCATTGGTTAGTATTTGACCACATGGCAGCAAAATTACATCTTTTGAAGTCGTGCGGTCTGTTGGCTAAAGAACGCGCACGATTATACCACACATTCCACCAGTCGTGTTTCGTAATAAACGCACATTCAACAAGTCCGCATTTAGAAACGTAAACATTTTAGAACCACAGCCTTTCAGAACTTTGGAGGAACTTTGAGGCCAACCAAGAATCGTCGAGATAAGACGTTTCTGTGGAGGGGACAGACTCTCACAGCAGAAGAACTCAGAAAAGCAGCCTAACATAGTTATCATTCACATGAATATTTATAACTACTCATGAGCGATTTCTCATTTTCAGCCTATTTTTCTGCACCATTACTGCAACCATTTAAAATGGATCAGAGAGAAACTGGGAGAGAAAGAGAGAGTCTAGGGAGAAAAAAAAAACAGTGGAATTATTTTTCCATAATAAAATTTCCCTGCCTTAACAAGATAAAAGTAAATTGCGCACTGACTCAGAAAGTGTGAAAGGCATTCTAGAATGAATTTTTCATGTGCATTGATAATTTAATATGTTGTGGCGCCAATTTATCAGATTTCCGTGTCGTTGCCGCTCTTTTTTTTTTCTGAGGAGAATAACAAGGATATGATCTCGCTTTCTGAGAGCTTTCAGAACAATGTCACAGAAAAAAGTGTTCACACTGATTGGATGAAAAAAAAAAAAAACCTCCTCAGAGAGACTTAATATAACTTGCTCTCATTTTCCCACTACTGAACGCAGGAGACACACTAACAAGACGACGAGGCGGACTAAATTGAACAACATGTGTTCTAAATTCTTCACATTATTCATACCGGCTGGAATGCTATCATTCCATACGGAGAACATCCAAATTGGACGCCCAGGTAAAACACCGGGACTCACGAGGAATGCAAATATGGAAGGAAACGCTAAAGATCCGGCCTAGTCATCCCAGGCTCGGTTAAATTATGACACACGTGAAGACAAAAGCATCACATTGTTCTTCCGGAACAGCAACGGTTAAAGCAGTCCGGCTGTGCCCGCGGCAGAGGATGATAAAGTATTATTTATCATGAGGAACAGCTACTGGCCCAGCGAAGGGAGAGAGGGAGGCAGAGAGAGCGGTAGAGAGATTAAATATAAGGTTACCACAGCTAGGATCTAATCTATTCAGAGACAAATGCCGGGTCTCGGAAGCACATTTGTTGTGCGCCCCCGAGGTTTAACAGCCGGCATTATGGTTCCATTTCTCATCATTAGCAAGCCTACATCAATGTCCCCACTAAGGGGTCAGCTCTGGGAATAGATCCAAGGGCTCTGTCAGGCCAGGAAGAGAGGAAAAAGGGGAGGGGAACAGAGGAATAAATCTCTCTCTTTGTGCAGGCGAGCGCGTGTGCGTGGGGTACGTGCTGTGTGCCATCTCTTATCGTACTACGAGAGATCCATATGGTTTTACATGCTCGTGTACATGAGTATTTGCATAAGCCACTTTGCATGCACGTTTGACACAAATAAGGGGAAGAGGCAGAGTGCAACAGGAAGAAAGAAACGGATAGAAGGACAGAAGCAGTTGAGAAGACAGAGGCAGAAACAGGAAAGACAAAGGACGGGAAAATCGAGTCTGATGTATCTGGCTGCAGCACGTGTGTCCCCTCGCCTACCATATGCTGCTGCATTTCACGCTCGTACATCTGAATACGGACACAAGCATTTCTGGGGGTTTTCTCTTTCTTTTTTTTCCATAGAGCAGCCCTGCCTTCCTCCACCGTGTTAGATATGTTAATCCGCTGGCATTCATCTGAACTACAGCGGCTCCGGAATAGTTCTCCAGACCCACGCGTCAGAGCTCCAACCCAGCCGCGGGCAGCAGATGCTCCCGCAGACTTACCCCAGCCGCAAACTGGGCTTTCAGGCTTCCCACTGAGCGATTCCCTGCCTCCTCATAGAGCTCCAGAAGTGTATAATAAGCCCCCTTGAGGAAAAGCAAGGGATGGGAAAAAAAAAAAGTAGTGTGGAAGGTTTAAGTGCAGGAAAACAACGGCGTGGTTACACTGGAGGCTGCATTAGCACAGGACTGATTTCCGATGGGCAATTTGAGTCTTTTCAGCTAAACAGCGGTCACTATGTCAATAATGTTAACCAATTAGCACTCAAAATCCATGACCAGATCACCTTTTTTTCTATTGTAAAACAATTATGGAGAAAAAAAAACAAAACAAAAAAACAATAGCTACATGGAAGGACAGAGAAAGATGTTATTTTATTTTTTCTTTAATTTATTAATTAGTGCTGGGTATCAAGACAAATTTCCTGATTTTGAAAATCACAATTGCTTGAATTAATTCTGACTGGAAAGAGATTTTCTCATTTTAATTTTTTTATCATTGTAAATTATTAACTTTTAACTTCGTACGTTATAAAAATATTAATTTTAAAAGTCCACCAGCTAGCAGCTTACTTGCTATTTATTAGCATATAAAATATCAACAAAGAATATATATATTGCACACACATTATATATCACACACACACACATACATACATACATTTATATACACATATATATACACATATACATACATTATATATATATATATATATATATATATATATATATATATATATATATATATATATATATACACACACACACACATATATATATACACACATATATGTGTGTGTGTGTGTGTGTGTGTGTGTGTGTATATAGTTAAAACAGTTAATTAGTTAAATAAGTTAAAACAGGAAATCAAGATTTACAAGGCGATGGAAAGGAAAAGTGAAGTTGAGAAAGAAAAAAATCCTCCAGTGAATAACAAATCAACAGCAAGCAAATGAAATGAATTGAGTTAGGAATATCACATTACCATCATCAAATTAAATTTACGACAGTAGATTTCAAATCAAATTACCGAATACAAGCCAGCTGTTTACACGGCCCTGCTCCATGAACCATGGTCGAACTGGGAGCTGACTCGGAACACCAGTCGACCTCGGAAACGTAACAAACAAACCGCGGGGTCAGCTAATCAAATTCAGGTGAACCGTGAATTCTATGTTGACTGGAAAAAATTAGAAGTCATGAGGAAAAATGAACACTTGTGTAACAAGCTGTCCACTCTTAGCATCTTGTAGTAGATGCAACTTTGCAGTCTGCTTGCATTAACCTTCCCCAATTCAGTCAGTGGTGAGCAGCAGTCATGCCAGGGATGTGAATCCCCTATTCAGGTTTCAATTTTTCATACAAACCATGCACAGCTCGTCCCTCACATTCCCTTTGACATTTTCCTGGAAGAATAGCTGCTTTATGCTTATTGCATTCAGAGGTAGTGGCAATAGCATGACGCTAATAACAATAAAGCAGCGGTTGACTCCAGCAGCCATGAAATTTGAGTCACTTTCTGTGCATTAACAGCAAAGTGGCAGATTAAATCACCCAGCGTATGATATACAGTCAAGCGAGGCCATTACGGGAATGAAGCGCGGGGCGGACGCCTCTCATCAAGATGGTGGTACATGGAAAGAAAAAAAGAATAAAAAAAGGGAGGCAGTTATAAACATGACAAATACTGATGGAGGCTTGCAGTAACAATGCTTTCAAGACATTTACGTGGAGGACTTGCTTAGCCACTTCTGAATGGAGCATATGCCAGATATGTATTTCACAGATGATGCCTGATCAGCAAAACACTTATTGCTTACTGCAAAGATGATGCATTAGTTAAGTGATTACCAAACCTCAAAATATTGCAATACTATGTGTCAAATCAGAGCACAGTCAATATCGCACATCTAAGAAAATCCCATTAGCAGATGCTAGTCATGCAGGCTAAACAATCTTCTAACGGCCTGCTTGCCGCTGTCAAAGCGGTCCACGTTTATATCTTTTACCACTTTGCCTTGATGCTTTCAAAGACTTAGCATCTCCAAATGCATGTCTACTCTTTTCTCAAGGCCCATTAGACAAGGGAAAGAGTCTTTGACTGGGGCGCTGAAGCCTATGAACAGTTAATGTAGGCTTAACAAGAATCAAGATGTTGGCTTAACATGAATCAAAGCTATCCTAGACGGAATAAAAGAGGATATCAAATGGGCACAGAACAGTCAATTTTCCTGCTTTCCACTCTTTCATATTTTCATATTCACAGTGCCAGAAGTGGTGGTGCAGCCCTATTTTATTACAATGTCATTTTTCTCTACTTGGATTTTTCTCATTGGAGAGACCTGGTAACATCTCTGCAAAATCACATTGCTTCTTGAACATTTTGCAGCACTAGAAGCGCTCATTACATTTAGAAATAACATACAGTAGCCACACTAAACCCTACCCTAAACCAAACCAATAGTATTAACAAAAGCAAACTTCCTGAAGCAATCATGCCATTTTAGCTTGTCTACCAGTCTTTGAAATGTTTCATCATGACTAATTTTTCACAGGACTTGTACACAAATGTTTCACATCGCAAGTGCAATGCTTTACCAGGTGAGCCACTGAGCAAGTTTACTATGTCAGAAAAAAAATTTTAGGCCTACATATAGAGCTGGTATGCAAATATGAGAATGTATCCCTTAATAAATCACGCACTATAGTAAGTTTTTTTAAAAATCGTCTGTCATTTCAGCTGAAAACTATTGCATTGCATGCATTGGTATGTTTATAGAGTGTGAGTAAAAATGTAGCTAGAGGTACATTTTTCTAATGAGCCTAGGCTGGGTTTTTTGTAAGAATGTACAAGAACTATTTGAGTTTTAAAAAAAGAATACAAAAGATACTGCATGTTAACATCACAGGAAAAAAAAATCATCCAATTTATTTTCTATTTAAAATTACATCCAATTTTATAATATCATTGCCAAGACAATGCCATAAAATCCTAAAACAATTTATAAATTTTTTATTTAAAAAATTGATACATCTTCACATCCCCATTCATTTCCATTGTAACATTACATCACAAATGGTGTTAATTAAGCGTAACGTTTATGAATGTTTCTTTAAAAAAAAAAAAAAAAAAAACTTGTGCATGATACAACAACAGTGATACATGTTGCAACTGCATCTGATGCTGGTTAGCATAGCCCTGTTAGCCTCTACAATCTCTTTCTCCACACAGAACAATTAAAAAAAGCATAGACAACAGATGCATTTGAATTGAAAGGAATATCACTGGTGCTAATCTTGAAAACAGAAGATTGTACAAAAGCATGGAATTCTGTTTTCCCCTGAACGTCTCATTCCCTGGTCTGTTAGGTCATATCAAAAGGGTTTTTAATGCATTTTAATGAACACACACGCTAATCTGCTATGCTTTTGTGCAGCTAATATGGATTAGCCTCTTTTTGCACGTTAGCATTGCCAAAAAAGCCTCTCTCAATCACTCCCACTGCCATGTTTTTCTTCCTCTTCCATCTGGACACAAGCCTGACATGACTTTTACCCCTGATTTTTCTTGTGGGACCAACCCTTAAAGACCCTAGACACTCATCTGAAAGGGGAAGGTGCCCTTGCCAACCTCCTCCTCAAATCCATAGGGATGGGGGGATGAGCAAGGAGACGGGAATATAAAGAGGACAGAGGGCAAGAGGGCCTTTTCTCTAATTAGTGTTACAGAGCCCTAGAGACAAGGGTTGAAACAGTCTACACTGAGTTCATATTGGTCCTTTGTTTCTTTGTTCCATAATGTATTACCCAGAGCTCAGAATGCACAGAGAAGCACGCCTGCCACTAGTGTTTTATTAATATACGCAGAGACTACACATGCTCACATACTGAATATAATAGCATACACACTAAAAGACGCCTGCCCACAAACACATACCAATATAGACGTACACACAAAACCTATAACCAATTTCTGCACAAACTAGGGTTGTGTGGATTTCAGTATTGAACTGAGAATGCTTTTAAAATTACAAACCAATTCGGAAATTTAAAAAAGATCTACTTCCTCTTATTCAAATAAACTCTGAAGAAAAATACCAGACAGGCAAACAGACAGAGAGATGAATTGATGCAAACAGACAGAGAGGATGGATGGATAGACAGACAGAGCACAGCATACATGGAATACCACACAACTACCTCATACCATTCATACCAACTAAAAATACCTAATTCATTTTTCCACAGAATTAAATAATGGACAAAATGTAATTGTTTTTTTTATTTCTTGCCACTCTGTATGACCCCATTCACTCACTGTCAGCAGCCTGGGGAAAGTCCCATAATGCTGAGCTGTCCGGCAAATACACTTTACAGGTTATTTAAACTCAATAACACACTAAAATCCACTAACTAAGTGCAGGCATTAAGCCTGTCTGATATGCACTGGAAAAAGGAAGAAAAAAGCAGCCGACATCTGACTGTGCTCGAGGGGATTGAAACCTTTTACTGGTCATATTTGAAACCACAGCACTGATAAAATCAAAAGAAGTGTGACCTTGCAAAGAGCTTTTTTCCAGTCATGTATGATGGTTTGTGTGTTCAAACATTTGCATTGAAGGTGCCAAAAAATAGACATGTTTCATCATCCTATTTTTTTTTTTCCCATACAGATTTTGAGAAAAAAGAACGAATGGCCTCCAGGAATCTGTTTTCACAGTTGAAAATTCCTTAGATACCTAATGTTCACCTTGGAAATGTCATGATGTTCCTAGATGGTCACGAGACATCTGCATGATTTGGCCCTCTGGGGCATCATGCACCATGACCAAAGTGCAAAAACAAAACTACCAATCAGTTCCATATACAAATGTAAGACAAAACCAAGCCGAGTTACGACTGACCTTGACAGCATTTACAAGAGGGAAAAGGACATGACATGTCTGTGCACAGTTCTTTTGAGTATTTGCTTTTATATATCCATCACAGTAGCTATGGAAAGTGTAGCTATTGTGGTGAGTATAGAAGATTTACTTAAAACTAAGCTAATAGAGCCAAGTAAGAAAGCTCTGCAGCATCTGTAAAACTCTAGAGGAAACCTATCTTAGGTTTTCTCTTAGTGTTTACACAGTAATAAATCTTGGAGCTATCAGAATGCACAAAAAATGGCAGAAGCAGCAGAAAATGCACCACAAGCAACCAAATCCTAGCTAATAGGAAACAGGAAAGGAAATATCTATTCCCTTGCAGCCTGATCATAAAGACAAACAAGCAT
The DNA here is from genome assembly GCF_936440315.1 of Barbus barbus. NCBI lineage: Eukaryota > Metazoa > Chordata > Actinopteri > Cypriniformes > Cyprinidae > Barbus > Barbus barbus. The sequence goes on from NC_136734.1 coordinate 38,410,556, forward strand.
TAACCCTGCTGTTTTAAAAAGCACCAGTGCTGAGCTTTATTTAACATCTTAAACCTTTAATTGGAGGCTAAGTTATTTCCTCCTTGAGGAACATAGAAACAGCACACCCTCTGTTCTATAGCTTTCCATATCGAGCGAGTCTCTTTCACTCTGGGGCTCGGAGGAGCTCCCCATCTGTGATTCTAACCAATTGAGCTCAAGAGGGGGCAGACCCCATCCTGGCAACCCTTGACTATGGCCTCTTAAACTGGGCAGGGAGGCTAATAGGCCTGGAAAGGCCCTGACAACCTTTTCCCCCTGGGGTCACATATGGAAATGACTAAAGGCTATTTTTAAGCCACGGTAGGAATAAAGGAATACATCTTGTGCTGTACGTAATAAGAGAGGCCCTCCTCTCCTTGAGGGTATGTCTGAAAATGTTATGGTGTCCATTTCGCCCTTATAACCCCATCCGCTCCCTCTTTCTCTGTCTGGAAGCCTATAACATCCCACTAAACAGGAAGTAGAAAGCAGTCATGTAATTGCTTTTTAAACAGCTTCAAGTCTGGGTCCCCTGGTGCTCTCATTTCTCATCTTTCCGCTCTTTCTCTCAAAACAGATGGCTAAAACTTAGATGATAGCCTATTTCTATTTGAAATATACTGTTAAAATATTGTCTCATGTTGTATAATAAACCTAATATACACATTGTTCATACAAGGCATTACTGCTAGCAAATAAGCATTAAAAAAAAGATATTCTATATTAATTTATTTTAAACGTAATTTATTCCTATGATGGCAAAGCTGAATTTTCAGCAGTTATTAATCCAGTCTTCAGTGTCACATGATCCAATCTATAGATAAATATGCTGATTTGGTGCTCAAGAAACATTTCTTGTTATTATGAATGTCGAAAACAGTTGTGGTGCTTAATATTTCTGTGGAAAATTTGATCAGGATTCTTTGATGAACAAAGTACATTTTGTCTCATTTTAAAAGTTTACTGTGACTTTTGATCAATGTTATGCATCCTTGCTGAATAAATATAAAAGTATTAATTTCTTTTGAAAAATTACAAAATATAACCCTTACTGAACCCAAAAAGCTTTGAACGGTACTTCTGGGTGAATAATTCCTTAGATGACTGCTTCCAATTTCACACACAGTATCTCTAAAACCATGAAACTCCCAATAACATACACAGCCACAAAGGCTGGGCAACGTGTAAACTGTCTAAATCGGAAGGCTGCATGTGTAAATCTAATCTCATTCGCTTGGAGAGCGCAATGGCCTAGTCCTCAGTCTGAGCACTTTATGGCTCCATATGCCATTTCACTTCCCATTTATTCAGTTGGAGCTGCAGTAGTCTCTAGAGGAAGTCACAACCCTGCAGGCCCAGTCTCTACCTTTCATCTGATTTATACTATAACTCGGCCCAAACACATGCACACACACACACGACTCCCAAGGACGAGTAGTGCATCATAGAAAGAGAGAGAGAGCGAATGTACAAGTTCACAGATGTAAATCAATAGAGAAGACAGAAGGAATCTAAACGAAACCGTAGTTTTGGAGTGAATCAAGTAGCCCAAGACCCTGAGTGTGCTGTCTTCTAAAGCTGCACTCTGTCAGTTTTAGATGCACAAAATATTTTCTTCCATCCCAGTTTAGTGTGCAGGGACAACAAAATGTCAGTCAATTGTAAAGTTCATATCACCTAGAAGTTACACAATGCAAAACTATAGGTTGAAACAGGTAGAAATCTTCTATGCTTACTCCTATTGATGGATAGATGGATAGATCTCTCACACACAACAAAAATACAAAGTAAAACCCTCAAGTATCTCCACATACCCTATCCTGACACATTGATGGATGGCCAGGATGCAGAACCTCTCTCCCAGTAAGACCATTAGTGGAGTGAAGTGATGTCCAAAGAACCAGTGCGTGACTGGGCCAGCCAGAGGAGTGCCTTTATAAATGAGTCTCTACTGAGAGCTCTGGCTGGACACCTCAGAGGAAGAGGAGAGGAATACTCGCTTTGGCTCTAGAAAATACCAAACACACAGCGAAGAGTGTGATGCATCAAATACATGTTTTAAAAATGAATCATTACCCTAGAAGCGCTTGGGACCTGTGCCTGTCATCAGCGGTCCTCTTTATCTTCAGACCTTCTCGTACAGTCTTTGTTGTTTTTCCAACCTCCATTTGCTGTTCTTTTCAAGGAGTGTTGCAGTAATGACATTTTTGAAGGCCAACCCAGAAGATAGCATCACCCTGGTTCCCTAGACATAAACCTCTTGGATTATTGCACACTGTTGAAAATGTTAGTGTGAAGTTACAGTATATTCCAGGTTAATAACTGCATAACTGCACACTCAGAAATATCATGTAAACAAACAGCATCATACTGTGTTTCTACAGTGCATATTCTTCTCCTACTCGTCCGTAAAAATAACAGCTTACAGGAGCATTGCCACCTACTGGAGATACTCTCTTAAGAAAGTCAATCTATAAAATCAATCTAATCTGCACATTAAATACAGCCTAAAAAATATATTTTAGCATTGAAAAAAACAAACAAATAATCTATTATTGTACCACATGAGGTGCAACCTAATATAAAACAAAAATAGAGAGTCCAGTGTGTTCTTTCCAAGCTAACAAAATCACAGTCAAAATATATTTTGATTTATTTCCCCATTCTAGGCATAACAAACGAAACAAATGACAGTTTTATAGATGCAGCGATAAACTTGATCTAGTTTTTGCTATAAACCGAAAACTTGTTATATCATGCCAGCAGCTGCAACCTAACATTGAGCATAATTCTACCTTCCACGAGGTCCATGTTAGTCTTTATGCTTTTTAGAATCCAGATACTACGATTCTGGCCTGGATGTAGACCTGGGGTTTCCCTGCAGGGGTTGGAAGTGACGCGGTCTTTTGGAAAGCTCCGCTGGGGCGCTTTGACAAATGGACTGTCTGACGAGCGCTGCGTTCAGGGAGCAGGACCCTGTGCTCACGCCTCGTTTACCTGCCGCTACGCTCACTCGCTCATCCTGGCTCTTAGACACATGGACACACACACACTTTCTCTAGCAGCGACCCAGTTGTTGCCAAGATGTGAAAGTCAGGGAAGTCAGTGTGTACCGCAATAGATCAAAATGTGGCGACTGCAGCTTTGTCGCCCTGCATTATAGTTTGTTTTGGCACCGTGTCGTGTCCAGATTTTGACTGGAAAGGTACATAACCTGGCTTCAATATACAGTTAAGTCCCTATATATTTGGACACAGGCCCAATTTTTATTATTTTAGCTGTTGACCAAAACATATTCAGGTAACAGTAAAAGTGCACACTCTGAGCTTTAAATAGGGGGCCGTGTATAAAAATGGTTGTAATTCCTAAACATTGCGTGTTATATTTTTGTTCAACCCCTTGAATTAAAGCTTAAAGTCTGCACTTCAATTTCATCTTGATTGTTTCATTTTAATTCTATTCTGGTGCCATACAGAGCCAAAATGATGAAAATTGCGTCAGTGTCCAAATATATATGGACGTTACTGTAATTCTGCGTTATGTAAATTATTGGGCCTACTTAACGAAAGCTGATTTGACAATTTAAAGCAAGCAAAAAGCCAAATAAATGCAAAAGGTGGCCTACATTTGCACCTCCCACCCGCCCACCCGCTCCTCGTTATTTTCACTGTCGAGATTTAGACCTTTACATCTTTTCAATCCAATCACGGTCTCGTTTCGACGGCACTCCTCAACCGCACTGCCACGAACGTTGACAACTGCAACAGTCATCTCGACAGATCCGTAGGTGTGTAAACAACCTCGGTGCGCATGTGTGTTTGGGATTGTGACAAATTCCCAAACATGTCTCTGGCGACTTCCCGCTGCTTTGGTGTCAGCCAGACACGTCAGACACAGACGCAGGGCCCCGTGAGACGGGCGCAGAACAAGATGTCGCCTGTCAAGCGGGGAACATTTGAAAATAAATAACATCAGTGATGATTTGGGTTTACTTGTCACCGACGAGCTGGTGTTTTTGAGGAGTGATGCCGCCGCGGATCCTCTGGGAGAAGCAATCGCTCTTTTCCAGACCGGCATCTCCAAACAGATGTGCCTGATTTCCATTGCAGATCTCGCCGCATAAATCCACATGAGGATTTCAATATTGGTCTTAACAAGCAGATGACAGCAAGCAAGTGGGTGATCATTCATAATTGGAGATTGGAGGAGAAAAAAAAACTAGGGGGGAAAAAAACCCATGATGCTACCGGATTAAGTATCTCTGAATATAACACGAATGCTAAATCTAGTTAAGAGCTTAGTTGATGCACAATGGCGTGTTTTTCACCAGGTCTGTTGATGGACCTCATGAATATTAATAAGCAATTCCCCAGGAAACAAAAGGTTTGTGATTTTGTATGCAAGCTTATTGAGAGCTAATTGTTCTTGGTTTACCAACAGTTAGAGCTTAAATTGTGGCACAGTAAAGAGGTTTTAGATAATGACTACTACAGTGGATTACCAATTAGAAAGCAGCTGGGGCTAAAAAAAAAAAGAAAAAAAAAAAGATTGAACTAATTAATCAAGTGCCAAGCCTGCAGGGCAATATTTTTATACACAACCATTGCTAGGATGTTATCGTGTTTATACAAGTCTTTTTCAACTCATAACATTTCCAGGTTTAAAACAGGCCAAGATCCACAACCAAGGATGTAGTAAGTGTAAGAATGTTCAGTAGTTCTTATATTTGAGGTTGCATATTACATAAATCTACAAAATATGAAATAAATTTTACTTGAGTAATGTGTTATCACCACACATTATGTAAATGCATTCATTCGACAGACACTTTTATCTGAAGTGGCAATGCAATGCTAGTAACGATGCAGTGAACAATGCTTGTAAATTTCCTAAAATAATTACACAATTAAGTGAAATTTAAAATGAAAAAAAAAAAGTATTTTCTCGTAAAACTTGGTCCAATTAAATCCTGTCCTACTTCCTGTTGCATTAAATCCCATTTCCTATCAATTGACTGGTAAAGAGTGGTTCAATTCCCAGCGAACACATGGACTGATAGATGCATAACCTAAGTGCACCTCAAGTGTCCACCAAATGTATACATGTAAATTCTGTTTTTTATTGCACAGAGTGGTACTTTTAAGACTAATTCATAAACATTATATAACTGTATACCTGTGTGTCTGGCAACGACTGCAGTACTTCAGAGCGCAGAGGTGAAACGCAAGGTCTGCTTGTAACAATAGCAATCATCTCCAGGACCTTAAGGAGAAGCAGCTGCAGAGAGCAGTCGATTAGAGGTTAGGAGCAGGAGAAATGCACATGAGTAATACACATGAATCTCCCTGCCTCCGCTCCATCCAGAGATTACATATCATAAAGCTCTTCTGGCAACGGGGTAAAGCCAACCTGCTCCAAGTATGCAGCAGAGATTTGACTTCCTCTGGGAGACTCCATAAGTCATCCACACAATGGCTGCTTCTTGGAAGTGGAAACACACCTTCTACAGGGAATAATGGAGAACATGAAGAGATGACGTGGAGGAGTGCTGGAGTGTTTTAGTTCTGTGGTCAAGGCCGAGGCGTGGTTAAATGATTATTTGACTGTGCTTCCTGTCTCTGTATAGGATAGTGGGCTATTAATGGTCTCATGAAAGAACTTAAAGAGAAAAGGTTGAAGATAAAGGCTATCCTCTTTTTCATTAAATGTTAATCTCTTTAAACCATCGAAGGCAGAGCTCCACCAATATTTGTTTAACTTATACTACCAACACATGAGCTTGGACACTATGATATAACCATTTTATACTCCTTAAACCTAACAAAACATCCTTTAAACCTCTCAATCTTAATGCACCAGTTTTTACACAGGCTTTAAATTGGGCACCAATCATCATGGTTTAAAGACTTCTAACCTCGAACAGATTCTTGCAAAACATGTGTTGTTGATATTGCTACTTTCATACTTTAGTATGGGGGGGGGGGGGGGTAAAGAAAAATAAATAAAATAAATATGAATAAAATCAAATAAAAAGTATTGCATATCGTCTTACATTTATTAATTATACTTATATGATCGATAGAATAATAAATATAATTTATAGCCTATATAAGTTATTATACTGTATATACACAGTTCTGGTAAAAAAAGTTGAAGATTTTTTATTGTTTTTGAAAGATGTCTCTTATCCTTAGCAAGTCTGCATTTACTTGATCAAAAATACAGTAAAATAGTAATATTGTGAAATATTAAGTGTTGTATATCACATGATTCTTCATAAATCATTAGATAGATGGATAGACAGACAGACAGACACAAAGCTGAATAAGAAAGTCTGAATAAAGATCTTGGATCCTGAACTGCCTGTTCCTTCAGGGTTGAAACAGAAGCAAAGGCTGTTGAGATCAAAGTGAAACATGGTTAAATGGGCCCTTAAAGAAAGGGCCAGGACAAAACGAGATCAGATCATTTTTGATTAGTCTCTCAGGTCTCTGGGTTCAGAATAATGATTTTAGCTCCAGGTTAATGAAGCTCATTCACTGCTACCGTTGTGACAGCTTACCACAACCTTAATAAAATAATCATCCCCTTCACCTAATTAAACCAAAATAATCTCACCCACCCGCTGACCCTGACAACCCCCTAACCTCTCATTCTGGGAATTCGGGAAATGGTGAGATCGTTCACACGTTCTCCTTTAACTTCACTCTTAGACGAATGCAATAATTATTTGAAGCAGTCCTGCCGGCTATAAAACGCAGGATTTTAAAATGGCTCGATTCATTGAGCACCCCCAGCCACCTTCACACACTCTCCGCTCGGCTCGGGGAGTAATTGACTCTGGTTTGGTATCACATGCTCATTACTAATTTGGAGGCCTGTCTTATCATATTACTAGTGAGAATAAGGGGCCTCCCAGCGTCCACCCCCTCTTTTTCCTTTAAGGTTACATTGCAAAAAAATAGCTAAAGCAGTCATTATTAATGAAGGTGCGGAAGAATTCATTTCTTATTTATGAGAAGCTAACCAACTGGCAAGGCTTCTGACGGCCCTATTAATGATCTTTAGTGGGCCACGGGCGGATTCTGCTCTTCCAAATCCACTGCTTTTTTTCTACTTCCCACTCCTTTCTTCCTCTCTGTCCATCTCCGATCAACCCCCTCACCAGCACACGGAGGGAGGTGGTAATTTGTATGGAGGATTTAGACGTAACGCTGGGGGTGGAGGGACGGAACTCAAGGGAAGGGACCGTTGATCAGGCTCAGCACCGGTGGAGAGAGCCAGACAAATAACAAATGACAGGTCTGTGATTAAATCAAAGCTGCAGCCGTAAGTGTTGAAGTATCAGCCTGTCACTAGCAATCTAGAGCTGGTTACGCCGCTTTCCTCATCTCTACAGCCTTGTTCACTCTGTCTTTACCCATAATGCACCTCCATTGTGCACGCATCTCTCTCTCACACACACACACACACACAGCAATTTATTTGAGGTCAGTCTTCTACGGTACTTCAAAAATACATAGGTTAGTATATCACCTGAGGTCAAACACCAAATCCTAACCCTTACATACCCCAATAAATAATTATGTCAAAACAAAAATGAGGTCTATTCTTCTGAGATGATGTATATCTGGTAGTTATGTAATACATACCAGCAATATGTCATTTCACAGGAATAGAATATTTTTTTAAGAAACAAAAACTTTTTACCTATACATATTATATATCAGAACAGCCCAGCAATACCCTGGTGATGCTAGGTTTTGTACAGGAAAGCACTACTCACTAAAAATAAATAAATAAAGACAATGTGTGTAGTGAGCAAAACTATATGACAAGCATTATGTACATTTCCTACAGAAAATGTAATAATCTAGTTGTAGTAGTAGTATTGCACAGCTCTTAACATGTTCTTGATGCAGTGACTTTGTCCATGGCCGAATAGGCATTATTGCAATATGGCTAGTGCATTTGCAATGTCCATTATGTTTTACATTTATATACATTAGCAAAAAAAATAAAAAATAAATAACCTTCAAAAATGAAATGACAGTTTTGGCACATATTGGTGCTATGTTTTCAGACAACAGTACAGTAGAAGTCGTAATCATATTGATGGAAAGGAGATGCATGTCCACAGGAATTTAGAAAATGAAATGAAATCATGTGCTTGCTGGGGGAAAACAGTAGCATCAGCCAAATATCTCAATATCCAACTTCTCATTTCATAAAAGGCCACTGAGTGACTTCAGAATAAGACATTTTCTTTATGCACATAGTCCAGGGTTTCTCATGCGACCATAATACCCTGAGGGCCCAGAGGCTTATATGTCCTCTACACTGACCCACACCGCAAGCTGGGACGGCCGCACAACAGGGAGATTGTCTGTAGCTCCAGATATACATCAATACCAGTGGCCCACAGCCAGACTGAACATATCTCAAAGAATCTGAGACGGCGCCCTGGGTATACGGCAATGCGTTTGGTATAGCACACAATAAAGGGCAGTATGTAAGCACTTGCTGTGCTATTATACCACATTCATTATAAAGCCTTATTTTTATTCAAATACTGTACCTATACATCTAATACAACCATACTGTAAGCCCTGCTTTATACTAAGGACCCAGGACCCAGCTTAAAAGCGTTGCCCCCCCCCCCCCCACAAATCCTTAAAAAATAGCCACATAATAATTTTTATAACTGGGTTGTAGCAACAACCTTGCAAAATTGGCCAATTACTCCCCGAAATGTTGTAGCACTGTTAAACACTTGTCAGGGATTGTAATTCCAGCCTACTTTATTTCAAAGTTAAAACGCTCTTGCGACAGAACATTATGCCACAGATAAAAGGTTAAAAGACTTTTATACTCTCTGAAGAGAGTGGCTAGAATTCGTAAATTCAAAACTAATGATTACCAAGGTCTTTCTGTTCTTCTAAAAAGTCTGAGAACTGAAAAGCTCAGAAGATATTCTCCACTATGGTATTTCTATAACTCAATGAAAAAAGGTTTTGTTAGATAACCCAAAAATATATAATGTAGTAACCAAAATAAACTGGTTTTATGTTACAGAATCAACCTGACTACATTAGGCTACTGCGACAAATCTAATTTTTGAGATAAAGATATATACTGTATTACTTCTATGCTAAGTCTAAATCTGTAATAGGTGACAAACAGTATAAAGAAGTACCCAGATGACCTGCTGCTTCCAGCAAGATTCTGAAGTGTGCAAATGAATAACATGTCAATAGACCTTAGTATAGTCAGGGTAGCACCATATTTAATTATTGACAGCACTATTACCATTATTGGTAGCACCGTATTTAATTATTAATTCTTAATTATGGTGGGGAAACGTTGTGTAATATGTGATGGAATCTCGTCAATGGCAGAGTAGGAGTTAACATTATTGTTGCAATTACATTTGGTGCTGCTAGTGACACAAATGAAACATTCAGCTTTAAGGAAAGACACTGGGTTTATGCATGCATCCCAAACCATTCACCAGACAGTCCTTCTGAAAGTTTGACGTGTACAGGTATGAGCTGACCGAACTTCAGACTTCAGATACACCAGCCTTTACAGGGTCACCAGCACACAATCCTCCTGCCAGCCAGACTCCATCAAAGCATTTTACATGAAAGCACTATGTTCTTACTATGAACCCTGAGGCATGATGGAGGTCACGCTTAACAAGGAGAGACACTGTTCCAGGAACATCTAATATTTACAGCCGGGGTAATAACCAGGCCGGTGGAGAGAAATAAAGGACCGTACAGACAGACAATGGAAGCTTACTGTGGATGTGTGCAGCGGAGAGGAAGTGACCTTATGAAACAATCTGTCTGAATTGCACTTGGTCACTGTAATGTTATGGGTCCCTGAACTGGAAAAAAGATTTAAAAGACATTTAAACCTGATGGACCAGTGAGAACACACTCGATGGTGATTTTAAATGCAATAACATGGACTGTGCAGCTGTTATATCTTATGTGTCCTTTTCTACCCTTAACGTTACTTCATAAAAAGTCCTCTAGTAATATATCACCACAACATAAAAACACTTCCTATGTGTAAGATATACTATATACAAGAGCTACATTCTATTCTATTCTATTCTATTCTATTCTATTCACTAACAAAAGAATCCCATGTATTTTGGTGATGGCACGATAATTCCATGGTATTCTTTGAATTAGTTTGAAGTATTATAAATACTAACATATGAGAACAATATTACCGGGTTTTTTTGCAGCCTTGGTGAGCATGAGACTTCTTTTAAAGAAAAAGTTATATCACAAGTTCTTTAAGGATACATTTTAATCTTGAGCCTATATGAGATGTATTTCAGATGTATTTCAGAATTTGATGCCACCAAAATAGTTTTTGCTTGTTTTCGGGATCCATTATGGTCCATTAAATTGTTACGCATTACTTGTTGTTGCTGACATAATACAGTACATGTTTGAATCCAAGCTCTCACAAATGGTCACATTAATATGCTCATTTCACCCCATCATGTACAATTTCATCACAGGAGTCCTTTTTGCGACACATTTCACTCTGTGTCCCGTGGTGGAAAATTGCTGTACATTCATCTTTCCTGTTCCTCCTGAGGCTGTGGTGCTAATGCTCTCCCTGCTCTTCGCCTGCACTTCCTAAAAGTGCACCGATCCAACGAGTCATCAAGTACTGCATTAGTTCTGAGTGCACTGAGCTTCATCTCGGTTTCATTCACTCATTTTCTTTCCTTGCTCACTCGCAAACACACACAAACCTGATAAATAACTCATGTTATAGCCTTCAAAACTCTCTCCTATTACCCCCTTCTCCATTCATTTCACAGTCCCAGAGGCCTTCAGACACTCTCTGCTCTGGGAACGAACAGCCCCCCTTCGGGCTTCACATGAAGGTAATATGCAGGAGAAACAGGAGGGAGGAATTGATTGGGGATTTTCAGGCCTGGTGGTTTTTAAACATCAAAATTCTTTCAAAACTTTTCCACATTTCCCTCATCTCTATCCTCAGCAGAAAAAAAGATGGTTAGAATAAAAGTGCACAATGAAAAGGAGGCATCAGTGCACGTCACTCTCAAATTATAACACATCCACCCTTCTCACAGTTACAAATTAGTGCATTAAGCTGTCGGCCGTAAACAGAAGAAGGGATTTTGAGGAATAAAGAGACAAATTGTTGACCGTTATTGGATGTCATGTCAGCCGTAACAGCACTTATTGATGATGATCTGGCTGAGCTGGCTTAAGGGATATGACAGAATAAATATCAATGTTCAGCAGTAGTCAGGGTCAACAATACCTGTAACGATCGGTTAGCTCATATCACAAAACCTGCAAATTATTATTGTTAAACTTTATACTCAAATTATTCATGTTAACAACATCAGCATTGCGTGACTATGAGTAGTGTATTAACGTGAAGATTTCAGTTTCTGCACAGTCTAATCTAATTGTCATGCCATTCGAATTTCATATTAAGAAATTCTTTTCTTAATATGAAATTCAAATTTTTAATATTCTAATATTCTAATTTTTCTTAAAAGCAAACTATGCTCCCTTCGAACTGGTTTTCTTTAAAATACAAATCTTGTGTTATCCAGGCTATCTGTAATCAGAAGCACATTTAAAACTGGAATATAATTTAATTCACGTGTTTCATAAACACAAAATCCTCTCTGGATTACAATCCGCCATCACAAAGAAGGAAGGAAGGAAGGAAGGGTGAAAGGAAGGAAAGAAAGAAAGAAGGAAAGAAAGAAGGAAGGAAAGAAAAAGAAAGAATGATGCATTTATATAGCGCTTTATTGTGTATTGCTGTACACCCAAAGCACTTTACAATCATGTGGGGGGGTCTCTCCTCAACCACCACCAGTGTGCAGCATCCACTTGGATGATGCTATGGCAGCCACACTACAACGGCGCCAGTGCGCTCACCACACACCAGCTACAGGTGGAGAGGAGAGAGAGTCATTGAGCCAATCAAGTGGATGGGGATTATTAGGAGGCCATGATAGACAAGGGCCAGTAGAGGGAATTTGGCCAGGACACCGGGGTTACACCCCTACTCTTTACGAGAAGTGCCATGGGATTTTTAATGACCACAGAGAGTCAGGACCTCGGTTTAACGTCTCATCCGAAAGATGGTGCTTTTTGACAGTATAGTGTCCCCGTCACTATACCGGGGTGTTAGGACCCACACAGACCACAGGGTGAGCACCCCCTGCTGGCCTCACTAACACCTCTTCCAACAGCAACCTAGTTTTCACCTAGTTTTCACCTAGTTTTTCGGAGGTCTCCCATCCAGGTACTCAACCCTGCTTAGCTTCAGTGGGCAACCGGTCTTGGGCTGCAGGGTGATTATGGCATATATGGGTGATATTAAATGATACATTTAATTATTCCACCTGCTGTAAGAAAAGGCTATAAACGATCCGCCACCTGCAGGATCCTCACGTGCGATATAGCCTACTAGCCGGGACAACTTCTTTATGTTTACAGACGTGATGTAATGACGCAGTGCCATGCTCGAATCTCCCGCGAAAACCTACCAGTACCACTCAAATTAGAAAACATTATTATAAGCTAACCGTTGTGAATCAGGCTGAAGGCAATAGTTTTGAACACTGGCTGGTTATGTACTTGCTCAGGATAATTTTTTAGCCAAAAAAAAGTTATAGACTGCAGCTTTAACAAAATAAATGTATTTACTCAACTTACTTAATCACAAATATACACATTTATCTGGTTTACATGTTGTTTACTGGGGACATTCAAGTTTATGTTCTCTCAAATTCTCTCTTGAGTTTAATATTCAATGAAATGAATAGCTTAAAACGGATAGAAAGAAGCATGTTAAAGGCCTCTTCATGTACACGCACATCATTTTCAACATTTTTCAAAGAGGTATTCATCTCTTTATATATAAAACCTTTTTAAGTTGTAATTGGAAAACCTGGAATAAAAACTAACCTTACTCAGAGCACCCTTAAGCTTAAACTAAAGTATCCATAAACGATGACAAATTATGGACTTTTTTTTCCTTTTGTGGAGACAAATATGTGTCCTTGTTTTAAGACATTCAGAATAAAAACATGAATGCAGTCATTTCTACATTTGTTGGCGCCACATTTGACTCGTTCAGATTAAGCATTGACAGGGCACAAAGGCGCTCAGCCAGAAGTTAGCATTACATCAAGAGCCACATAACTAGAATTTGTAGAGCTGCTCTGCTGTTTATGAAATATAAAACTCACAGTCTTACGATTTCAATCTAATCATCAACAAAGAGGACATTCACACCTAGTGAAAATGCACACGCTTTCTCTCTACACTCTCTCAGCCCGAGCCATGTGTCTAATTTAGTCTCTGATCTTTCCTGCCAGTTGCTGAGACCGAGTGCCGCATGTATCTGATTAATCACCCTAGCTCCTCGCTTCACTTCAGGAAGGGCCAGCAACTAATGAAATCATGCAGGAATTAAGTTGTTGAGGAGCTAAACATCGGTGCTTGGCTCATCATAACAAGCCCAAAAAGCGGGACTCTCCCCAACAAAACCTCCCCTGCTCCATCCTCCCGCTCTTCTCCAAAACCAAGCCAACAACAGCTTTCATCCGAAACATTCAAAAAGCCCAAGTGAAAATCCTAAGGAGGAGGAAAAAAAACGAGTTGGACTCTAGGATTGAGGATTCAAGGCCTGTGGGAAGGAAAGGAGGAGACTGGAGGGAGGTGGACAGGAGTGTGGGTTGGGCTTAACAAGCCGGGATCTCGTAGATTTAAAGGCGCTGCTAAAAATTTATGGAAGCGTGTTTGGACAGAGGCCATAGCGAACAGCTTGGCCAGCTGAGCGGCAGTGCAGCGGGACGCCTAATAAGCCCTGCGCAATTTTTCACCCCATATTTTATCAATAAAAAAGCAGTTAAAAAACCCCACCGCGGACGCAGCTCTGCGCCGTCCACCATCTGGAGCCGCCTTTCATTCTCTAATCCTGCCGTCATTAAAACGTTTCTTGGCAGTTTGTGGCTCGTTCCTTGTGTGCAGATGTGGAGCGAATCTTCAGATGCTCTCCTGATCAAAGAGCTCTCACGTCTACACCAGACAGAGAAAACTTACCGCCTTCTGGCTGCCGCAGGCCAAGCTGGAGTTACCGCGAACATTATTTATTTATTTATACAGTTATTTATTTATCCCCGCACTCCCACATGGTCAGGTCAGTGCAGAACTCTGCTTCTGTAGGCCATAACTGTTTTCATTACGTGTTCCGTGATTCAGTCACACCGTTCCGAAACCGGGGCCCCCTGGATCCACATTTGGCAGAACTGCACTCATTTATATGTCACCCTTTGACAGCAAGGCCTCAAACTGCAGTTACAATCCAGAATAAGTACTCATAACACTGACAGGAAAATGACTAAAATACACACCAAGAATTACACAACACCAGCAATTCAGTTGACACACTTGTATATTATTGTTTTTCAATTCCATTTTTTTTAAATGTTTTTGAAGGAAGTCACTTATTCTCGTTAAGGCTGCACAGAAAATACAGTAAAATCCGTAATATTGTGATTTATTCTTACATCATTCCTCCAGTCTTCGGTGTCACATGATCCTTCAGAAATTGTTCTAATATGATCATTTGGTGCTCAAGAAACATTCCATATAAATGATTTCTGAAGAAAAAGTGCTGGCGTACTTCCTTCCTAAAAA